>NC_142808.1:31220826-31239739 GCF_049724085.1 Artemia sp. Qi Xiang Cuo
GGGGGACTTTGGGGGACCGGTGGAGGGCCTTTGGGACCCCGTTGGTCCTTTGGGAGCTCGAGGGGCCTTTGGGGACCGGTGGAGGGCCTTTGGGACCCCTTTGGTCCTTTGGGTGCTCGTTGGGCCTTTGGGGGGCCCGGGGATGGCATTTGGGTGTCTGGGTGGGCCTTTGGGGCACCGGTGGCCCTTTGGGAGCTTGGGGGGGCCTTTGAGTGTCCGGGGGGGCAGTTGAGGACCTGGGGGACATTTGGGGACCGGTGGAGGGCCTTTGGGAGCTTGGGGGGCCTTTGAGGACCGGGGGCTTCCTTCGGGGTTGGGGTAGGAGGATTGGAACCCTTTGGGATTGGGTTAGAGGACCTCACAACACTGTTCAAATGAAACTTGTGTATTATAATGACCACACTCAAATTCTCTTCTAAAATCTCTTCAAAAATCTTCTTTCAAAATGTCTCTATCTGTTTCGCCGAAATAGTTCCATAACCTGTCTAAAACGGTTTCGCCCAAATAATCCTTAAACGCAAATTCAGCGTGTTCCTTTGTTATTGGCATCTCTGTGCTAACGCATTTCAAATTAATAGGAAACCTTTTCGCGCGCTAAAAAAATTCATCGCTAAGATTTTTCTTGCCTAATTTTTTCCTAGGCCTTTGGTTATTAATATCCATTTGAGCTCGACCAAAAGAGTTGTTCCTGAGGCAAAGACATTAATGATTTGAATCTATTCCTGGAGAAATGTTTCTAGGTGAAAATTTTTAAAGTCTGACAGATGATGTCATTGATTGATTGATCTGTCAAGAAAGGAGAAATTAATTTGTTGTTTCTAAGGGGAATTATTGATTCACGATAGATGAATTGAGGTCGACAGCACAGGTGTTCCAAGGTCGATGTTGTTGTTGTTGTAGGTGCACGCTCTCAGCGAATTTCAAGGTCGGTGTTATTGTTGTTTACACACTTTGATTACGCAATCAAGTTCTCGGAAATTCACTTCCCCCTCGAGTCATAGATCATTAACATTGGTCCCGTTAGAATTCAATGCGCATGTGCAACCTTCGTTCCGGGGTTATTACACATAGAAACATCAAATAAATCGACATTGGAAAAAGAGGTCACTGACCAATTACGCAATCATTCTCACTAGGGAGGCTATGCCCGTATTTGGAGTCCCGTCAGTATTCTATGCCCATATAAGGAGCCCCGTCACGACCTTCTGAGGCCTTTCTACTGGTATTGCAAGCTATGTCCTGGGGCCGTATATGATTCAAATGAAAGGGATGCTCGTATAAATTTCAGAGCGGGCTCATTTGAATGGAAATTAAAAGTTCTAGTTCATTTTCTTAGAGAAAAAAAAGATGGGAAGGCAACTAGCCCCTCCTGCCCTCCATGCCTTTAGGTTTATCAGATGGATAAACCCATCCGATAGAAATTTGAGGTGACCATTTTGTTAAAAGTAGTTCAAACATCAGATATTAAAACTCCAGGGTTTACACAACCCTCTAGGGCTCAGGGACAGGCGTTGTAAGTTTTACTCTGGGGGTATAAATGGTTTTTATAGAAGGGATGCTCGTATAAACTTCAGAGAGGGCTCATTTGATTAAAAATAGAAAGTTTTAGTTCATTTTTAGAGAGTAAAAAGAGACTGAATGGTAATTATTCCCCCCCCCCCCATTCCCAATTTTCCCCAAATCCATCTGATAAAAATTTTGAGATAGATATTGTTTTAAAATAGTTCAAACATCAGATAATAAAAACTCTAAGTTTGACACAAACCCAATTTTTCACTTTGATATTGTTACTTTGATACCAGTTTTGATACTTTGATGAACATTTGATTTTCTTAAAAAAGATTGATTTTGAAATAAAGAATTTTTAAAAACTTGAAACTTTTTGCAATCAAAAACGAACAAAAATAAATTAAAAATAAACTTCCGAAAAATAAATTTTTCAAAGAAAACTAAAGGTCATTTTAAA
This sequence comes from Artemia sp. Qi Xiang Cuo, assembly GCF_049724085.1. Classification (NCBI taxonomy): domain Eukaryota; kingdom Metazoa; phylum Arthropoda; class Branchiopoda; order Anostraca; family Artemiidae; genus Artemia; species Artemia sp. Qi Xiang Cuo. The sequence continues at coordinate 31,222,793 of NC_142808.1, forward strand.
CTTAAGCTCAGCAGATACATATACCTGTTAAAATTCAAACTCAAAACGACCAGAAAATACTATTAAAGAATAAATGAAACTCAAAACGAACAGAAATTATATAAACAATAATAGCAAAAAACATTCAACAAGTAATAATATAAATGAATAAATAGATCTTAAAGCAAGAAATGCTTAGATTGAATATGAAAATCAAGCTTAAAACGAAAAAAAACATTTTGGTATTAAAGTATAAATAAAACCTTAAACAAACAGAAATTAAATAAACAATAAATGCAAACAAACATGCAATAGATATTAAAGTAAATGAATAAATAAATCTTAAAACAAATGAAACTTAAATTGAATATGCAAATCAAGTTTGAAACAACCAAAAACCACTAGAAACGAGAGTTTGTGTGTCGCCTCCTTCTCTCTCTGTAAAAGTCTAAAACCTACTGCGTAATTCGCGCTTTAATGAAAACTATATGTGTCTTAAACAGTCTTGGAAAGTATAAACAACATCAAATTGAATATTAATTGTTGAAAGATCCATCAGTTCAAGAATTTTTTTCACTGTAATTTTATTTTTATTTTCAATGCTGTAAGAACTGGAAAAGAAAATATTTGTAATATAATTCGTTTTCAGTTAAGCGCCAATGACGCAGTAGGCTTTTGTTTTTATTTACAGTTAAGGAAGGGGCAGTATCCAAATTCTTGTTTGTAGTGAAACTATATTCGTTCGTCTTCAACAACTTTAGAAAGAACTAGTAAATTGAACTGAATATTTGATGTATAATAATATTAATTGCCGGAGTTCATCAGTTCAAAATTTTACGATAATTTTAATGATTATTTTCAATATTAAGTCAATATTAGTAATAAAATTGGTTTTCAGTAAAGCACCAATGACGCAATAGGTTTTCGACTTTTACAGTGAGAGAAGGAGGCGATACCCAAACTCTTTTTTGTACTGATTTTTGTTTGTTTCAAGCTTAATTTGCATATTCAATTCAAGTTTCACTCGTTTTAAGATTTATTTACTCTTTTACATTAATATCTATTGTATGTTTGTTTGCATTGATTGTTTATTTAATTTCTGTTCGTTTTAAGTTTCATTTATACTTCAATAGCAAAATATTTTTTTTCGTTTTAAGCTTAATTTTCATATTCAATCTAAGCATTACTCACTTTAAGATCTATTTATTCATTTATATTATTACTTGTTGTATGTTTTTGGCTATGACTGTTTATTTAATTTCAGTACATTTTGGGTTTCATTTATTGTTTAATAGTAATTTCTGGTCGTTTTGAGTCTGAATTTTAACAGGTATTTGTATCTGCTGAGCCTAAGTTTAGAATAGAGTTTACTTTTCTTTGAAAAACTTATTTTTTGAAAACTTTTTTTAATTAATTCTAAAAATGTAGTGAGATATCATTGGTTACTTTATTTGACATAGTTTTGCATGTATCTTTTTCATAAGCTACTATGCAAGAATATTTGCTAGATTTCAGTTTTAACTTTGTTCTTTATTTCCATCAGGAAAACTATGTTTTAGGTTATTTAACATAATTTGATTATGTAGATTGATTTAGATTATTTATTATGATTTGTGTGTTCTAGACAAAAAAGTAGTGAAATAAAAGAATTTTGGGAATAATTCTATATTAAAGTTGTTAGAATAAGTTTCAAAATTAAAAATTAAAAATGAATTTCACGTAATTAAAAATATTTCTAGATTAAGAAAATATTTTAGGCAACGAAGAGATCGAACAAGTGAACTCTTTTTTTTTTATAGACACTAAAAATGAGAAAAGGGCATATAATAATAAATTTGAGCACAAATTACGATGTTAGAAGCCATGATGTAATGAAAGTGGAACTGAATCAAAATTTGTTTTGATGTCTTATTTAACCACTATACAGTTCTTTTTTTTTCTTTTTTTTTGCCTTTTTTTAAAGAATGATTGACCGCTAAAAATACTTTTCTAACATTCCAGCTGAAACCAAACTAAAAGCAGGATGTCCTCAAATGGGGTAGGGCAAGGTAATAAAAAGGCTTTAAAGGAAATAAAACTTTATAGATTGGAGTTAATTGGAATCCTCTGAACAGTCAGGTGGAAAAGGATCATGTACAGCTGTAATATAGTGTAGTTTGATGCCACAATCAGTTGTAACAAGAATTATTAGTGGGAGGTTATTTTAATTTCTTTTGTTATAGGATCATTTCTTTAATCCTGTATTTCCTCTTTATATTTTAATTCATTTATTCATTTTTTGTTCATTTTGTATCTTTAGTCATTTCTGTTCTTTTAAACTTCATCCAGAAATATAAATTTAGATATATGTACGTTTGTGTGTGTCTGTTTAAGTGTCTTCAATTCATTGCTACTTTGTTTATCCAATCGCAAAGAAACTTTAAGAAGTTGAAGGTTACACTCTTGCGATGGCTTAAGGTATAGAATTTTTCATACCCAGCTCCCTGCCAAGACCCTCTTAATAATTTTACCACTGACTAAAATTAGAGGCCCCTGATCCAAAATGTTTGAAATTTCCTTTTACTCACATTAACCACAATTTCTGTACATAAGAAATCCAACAATACCTGAAGGATAAGTTAATATATTTATTCTAATTTTTCAAAAACTATTGTTTGGGGGGAGGGGGATCCAAAGAGAAATATCAGAGGAAAGATGTTTGGGGAGGATGCCCCCCCCTCTTGAAAACTCAAATGAATTTGATTTGCATATCGTTTTCCGACTCTTTGTATATGTAATCAAAATAAATTAATTAATTTATTTATATAAATTAGTATAAAGGCCATGTTTAATTAGTCTAAGATTTCAGCAAAGAGGGAGTTTTTTGCTGGAGGGATTTTTCCACGAGAGAAAGTGCCGAGGGGAATTTTACTTGAATTTATTTTCTTTTGAGATCGCAGCAATGTGTAACGGGTAATCTAATATTTCACTTAATTGATGGTCATTTTCGGTGTTAAATTAGCTGTTTAGTTTTCACGTAGAACCTCTCTTTTTTCTCAGTCCTCAGTTAAAAGACTTGTAATTTACCAAGTAGTGGAGGTTTTTAATTTTCCATGCTCAGTCATCAGTTAAATGACTTGTGATTTACCAAGTAGCGGAGGTTTTTAATTTTCCTTGCTCAGTCATCAGTTAAAAGACTTGTAATTTACCAAGTAGCGGAGGTTTTTAATTTTCCATGCTCAGTTATCAGTTAAAAGACTTGTAATTTACCAACTAGCGGATGTTTTTAATTTTCCATGCTCAGTCATCAGTTAAAATACTTGTAATTTACTAAATAGTTGAGATTTTTAATTTTCCATAATCAGTCATCAGTTAAAAGACTTGTAATTTACCAAGTAGCGGAGGTTTTTAATTTTCCATGCTTAGTCATCAGTTAGAAAACTTGGAATTTACCATGTAGTTGAGTTTGTTCTATGCAAAAGTGCTTTTGATTAACTTTTGATACTCAGTCATCAATTGAATTATTTGGAAGTTACCAAGTAGTTGAGATTGTTCTATGCAAAAGTGTTTTCTTATTGATTTTTCATGCTCAGTCGTCAATTAAAGGACTTGGAATTTACCAAGTAGCTAAGTTTGTTATATGCAAAAGTGTTTTTTTTTATTAATTTGTGATGCTCAGTTGTCAGTTGATAGATTTGACATATACTAACTAGCTGAGTTTTTTCTATGCAAAAGCGATTTTTATTAATTCTGTATACTCAGTCACCAATTAAAAGACTTGGAATTTACCAGGTAGCTGAGTTTGTTCTATGGAAAAGTACTTTTTTATAGATATTTGATACTCAGTCACCAATTAAAAGATTTTGAATTTACCAAGTAGGTGAACTTGTTCCAACTAAAAGACTTGGAATTTACCAAGTAGCTGAGTTTGGTCTATGCAAAAGTGCATTCTTATTAGTTTTTGATAATCAGTCATCAATTAAATGACGTGGAACTTACCAAGTAGCTGAGTTTGTTCTATGCAAAAGAGCTTTTTTATTAATTTTTAATGCGCAAATTAAAAGATTTGAAGTTTATCAAGTAGCTGAGCGTGTTCTATGCAAAAGTATTTTTTTTATTAATTTTTGATACTCAGTCCTTAGTTAAATGACTTGGAATTTACCAAGTAGCTGATTTTGTTCTATACTCTAGTGCTTTTTTTTTATTAATTTTAATACTCAGTCGCCAATTAAAAGACTTGGAATTTACCAAGTAGCTGAGTTTGTTCTGTTCAAAAGTACTTTTTTATTAATTTTTCATGCCTAGTCATCAGTTAAAAGACTTGTAATTTACCAAGTAGCGGAGTGTTTTCTATTCAAAAGTGTTTTCTTATTAATTTTTGATACTCAGTCATCAATTAAAAACTTGGAATTTAGAATGTAGCTGAGTTTGTTTTATTTAAAAGTGCTTTTTATTAATTTTTGATACGCAGTCATTAATTGAATGACTTGGAATTTACAAATTAACTGAGTTTGTTTTAGGCAAAAGTGCTCTTTTGTTGATTTCCGATGCTCAATCATCAGTTAAAAGACTTGGAATTTACCAAGTTTTTGAATTTTTTCTATGTTAAAGTTCTTTCCTTTTGGTACTCTGTTAGTTTCTAAAATATTCGGAATTTATCAACTCCTTCAGTTTATTGTAGTCAAACATTCTAAGCGCTTGAATTATTAGCAAACCCTAAAAATAATGATAACATAAATAAAGTAATACATAAAATATATTCAACGACGTGTAGAATATTAACACAAAAAATATGTTACATATATTATAATACATTATCAGCATCATTGAACAGACACAGGCAGAGCAACGCCTAGCTAAGGACCAGACTGAGGAAATGGACGAAGACCGTCTGATGCCATGTTTCATGTCTCCATAAAGGTGAGCATGGAAATAATTCAGGCCCCCATGAAGGTGAGCATGGAAACAATGCAGGAGGGACTAGAGTGAGAAGACAAGCCAAATGCAGATGCAACAGCATCTGGAATCGTTGAATTTGAAGTTTACTCCTCTTGTTCAATCTGTACAGACGAATCGGTCCACCATTTAGCATGCGCTTGTTACAGCTGAGAATACTACGATCCAGATTGTCAAGTTTACTGATGGTATTTATATCGATGCATACCTCACAATCTTTGACTGAACTGCCACCCAAAATAACTGGAGTCATATTACATAGACAGTTAGATTCCAGGCACTGCTGAAAGGCAAAGCCGCAGAATCTGCTACGATCGTTTCGACAGCCGATATCTCAGATCATGACCTACTAAAAGAAGATATTCTGAGAAGATTTCGAGTGACTTCCAAAACCTAATGCCAGTTATTCCCTACGACCCAGAAGGAAACAGACCAGTCATTTACTGACTACGGTAAGAAGCTAGAGCAGCTGCTGATCAAATGGTTGGACGTCGCCAGCTACAGATCGATCGCGGCCGCAAATGGGCTGAAAAAAATTGCAGATATCCATAGAAAATTGGTGGTAGAACAATAAATCACCTTCATCAAGAAGTAACATCTACGCATATGGCTGAAAGAACTTGGCGACCCAACTCTTGGTGTTGTCTGAAAGGAGGCTGAAAACTTATTTCTATCCCAAAAAGATGACAGAAATGAACGATTGAAAGGAATTTTACGTCAGTCCTCAAGGGAAGAAATGGCTCCGAAGCAAGCACAACAAGTTAAACCCGCAAACAAGCCTGTGAATGCCGAATCGAAAAAAACAGGATCCAACAGTCGAGACGCTCCGCGCCAGCAAACTAACAGAGGGGCACGAGGTTGTTTCAACTGTGGAAAGTTCGGTCACAAAACAGTTGACTGTAGGGAACCGAGGAGGCGAGAAAAATTGTTGGCTTGCAGTCCAAGTCTGGATGAAAAAATCAAGACGAGATTTCATGTCAGTGGTATGATAGATTGGAAGCCAGAAAAGCTCCTTATTGACAGTGGAGGATCCATTACTATCGTCCCTAAAAGTTACGTTGGAAGCCTGAGTGAACAAGCATCGTTCACCACGGAGATATTTTGTGTCAACAGCGATTGTAAGATATATCCTCTACATAAGGCTTATGTAGAAATAGGATTTGGTAGTTATACCTTCCAAAGCAATTTAGAAGTTGCATTTTCTGATGATCTACCCGTAGACACTATCATCGGAAGATCGTTGCCCGGATTCCTAGAACTTTGTAGCCGAAGTTCAGAAGTAGACATACCTGCTGTCTCTATTCTTCTGTCGACTAGAGCAAAATACTACGCTAGTTCGGAGGCTGAGACCCAAGCCCCAACGATAAATTTTCCATACGATGATATTTCCCAGAATATGCTAGAGTCGGAGAATGGGAATGGCAACATGAGACACAGAAAAGGTTGACCATGTCAACAAAAAGAGAAAGCAGAGTGGACACGAAAAAACTTTGAGGAAACACATTCAGAAGTTGATCCAGAACAGCTGACTTCCAAGAAATTGGCTGAACTTCAACAACAAGAATCTGCACTTACGAAGTGTTTTGCTCTCACTAGTATAGGCCAGGGTATCGAGCTAATTAGTGTTCATCTCTACACGAAGATCAATACCAGGTTGAATAATGAAGAGATTACACAGCTGTATGTCCAAATCGTGTAAGCCATTTGCGCTGAGAGTCACCCTTGATTCCACAATGTGTGGCGACAATGGAGTTGCAAGCACTCTGGATCGGATCATCTATAGGTTCTTTTGCCTTGGGGTACGTAATAATGTCAAATGGTTTGCATGTTTTTGTGAGCCTTACCAGCTAGTTGCACGGATGAAGTCAAAAGAACGGGTCCCCATGTTACGACTGCCGGTTATTGAAGAGCCTTTCAGGAGGATTGTAGCAGATATTGTGGGACCTTTGGTACCATCTCGGAACGGGCGTCAGTTCCTCTTGGTGATATCGTACTACTGCACTCGTTATCGCAAGGCCCTTGAGATCGATGAATTTCAGGAAAATTGTAGAAGTATTTGAGCAGTTTTTCTGTCGGGTCGGTGTTTCGGAAGAGATCCTGACAGACAAAGGTTCAAATTTTGTCGCTAAGAGCTTACTTGAGATGTAAATAATTTATGGAATAAGACTTATACAGACGTCATCCTTTCATCTGCATAAAGATTTCATGGTTGAAAACTTAAACGGGACGCTTATTCGTCTTTTGAAGAAGCTCGTCGGGGATAACCCGAGAGACTGGGATCGCTTTATCCCCTACGTCTTATTTACTTATTGAGAAACTGCTCAAGCTTCGAACAAGTTTAGTCTTTTTGAACTTATTTATTAATGAAGGCAAAGAGGACCATTGACTGTCATCAAGGACCAATGAGAAGACACTAGAAACTCCGTTGGACCCACACATGAGGTCTCGTCCATGCGAGAACAACTGTATCAGGTCCTAGAAGAGACCCATAGAAATCTTCAGATAGCGTCCGAAAGGCAGAAGACCCAATTCAACAAGAAGACAAAGCCACGAGATCTGCAAGTGGATGATAAGGTCCTCTTTTTTCTGTTCACTGTACCAAATAAATTGAAAACTAGATGACAAGGGCTCTTCAGGATATCTTGGAAAGTTGGGACTGTGAACTACAGAGTCCTGTTCCCGGAGGGAAGAAAAAATAAGAAGATTCTACACATCAATCTTCTTCGGAAGTTTGAGCGTAGGCTAACAGATTTCCTTTTCTTTGCTCACGAAGCTCCAAGTATGCCCACGGTTGACCAGACAGATAATTCTGATAAGTAGAATGACCTCCAGATTGTGATAGATTCGTTAAGTCACCTTACGGAAAAGAGAAAGAAGGGACTTTTTGGGATACTTATGGGATTTAGAAAGTTCTTCCCCAAAATTTCCGGGAGAATGTCAGTGGTCAGACACCATATTGATTCAGGTAATGCCCATTCTGTGCGTCTGAAACCCTAAAGGGTCCCACAGAGCCGAAAAAAAGCAATTGAAGAAGAATTCAAATGAATGCTGGATTTGGGGATCATACAGCCGTCTTCAAGTCCATGGTGTTCCCAAGTAGTCGTGGTTGCCAAGTTGGATGGAAGCATTTGTTTCCGTTGGAACTTCCAAAGGTTTAATTTGGGTGTCCAAGTTTGATGCCTACCCCCTTCCTACCCCATATTCAACCCATAGATGAATTGCTGGAGGAAATAGGTAACAAACGATCCTCAAAAGGAAAAACAAAGACCAATCCACTCCCAGACTTCAAAAAAAGTCAGCAGAAGGACATTAAACTTCCCCATTTTTTTCAACTTACAAGTCACTAACTAGGCAGATGAACAGGGAGCCCATTTTGAGCTTCAAAACGGTCTTTTTTTTATCGGCGTAGTAAAAGGAAGGATGGTTCAACTTTTTTCCGATTAATGGTACCAGAGGACTACCGTAGTCAGCTAATCCTGCAATCTCATTGTTCCCCTCAAACTTCACCAAAGTTGGTTCATCGAAGCCGTAACGCAACAGCAAAGATTTTGCTTAGTTTTTTCTTCTGGCCGACATCTACAATCAAATGAAGAGTGAGCTGGACTCGTGTTCATACTGAGGTGGCGAAGTGTTTGCACGATATGTGGTGAAACTAAAATAGAGTGTTACCTTACCTGTGTGTCTAAGGGGGGAGGACCGGGGGGATTTTATCTAAACTCACTTTTAAACTTATTAGATATTCTGTAAGTTATATGAATAACCTTAAACTCTTAAACCAGACGTAAGTCTGGGTTTTGAATTGCGTTCCGTTGAATGAAATAGTTATTTAGTTACCCGCGTTACAAATTAATAGATGTGCGCTTTTATATGTTGTGCCGAATTGAGTTAGTAAAACTTGTATTTCTTTATACGGATTACGACATTTACCAATGCCCTTTTTATTTTGCATGCTATTTCATTGTCTATTATCACATTGTTTTTACACAGGTAACAGTTCTGGCACGTAAAAACGATATGGTTAAGGACATTAGTGCAGGAACATGCCTGTGTTCTTCTTGTCTTCTTTAGAATGCTAACACCAGAATGGTTTCGATAGGATCTACCACCAGGTAACGTGTTACCAATAACACTAGCAAGAAGTTGTCCCCCATCATCGATAATTATTTTTATGTCAGCATTCTCTTTGAGCGCTATCATCTCTGGAAATGATACTCTAGCACATTCCCCATTTTGTATTTTGAATCTCTTCGGTATTCCAAAGAAATCTAAACTCTCACTATTATGACAACGCACGCATACGTTTCCAACAGTGTTACAACTAATGATTGTTTCGTAGTTCAAATGTTTGTCTATAACATCATTCAACACAACGGTGACTTTATCATGTGTACGCACTGTCTTCGAATAATTCATCTTCACTTTTTGAAAAATCTGATGCAGGTGCTTATCCTTCCAATGTACGAAAAATACTGATTTAATACATGCAATAAACTAGGTTGTATCGATAACCAGCCATAGAGTACCATTGCTACAGCCAAATAAATAAATATAAAAAATTAAAGTTGAATAATTTTCCGTCCAAATAAAATTCAGTACAAAAAAGGAAAAGTGCTACCACAAACATTTTTTTTCTAATAGTAAAAGTCACGACTAACATATCTTTAAGATTCTCACTTTGTATTTCAAGAATATTATATGTGAACTTTTTTGTTTGAAGTATATTTCCAGTCATTTTTAGACATATAAAAAAAGTTGAAAAAATTTCCTATTTAAAAAAGTACAAAAAATAAAAGTTCAAAATAATGTTAAAAAATTAAGCTTAAAAAATTATGTAAAAAGGGAGAGGGGCCAAAAAGTTGGGGAAAAGGGGGAATTGGGGCCTTTCGAGGTTGGGTATTTGGTCGTTAGGGTCCTTGGTGGGTGGGGTCCTTGATGGTTGGGATATGGATGTCCAAGGGCTGGCGTATCATTGCCCAAAATGTAAACGACTTTACTAATTTCGATTTTATGCATATTCCCAATACTATAAATCGTTTTCAAAAGGTATTGGCTGGTAGTCGGTTTCCCCTCAGATTTCATTCTCTTAAAAATTTAAATAATTCTTCTCAAAACATCCCTCCAAAATTTTTTTGTATCTTTTAAGGAAGTCACTATTCCCTCAGATTTACCTATTGAAGGTATATGATTAAAATTTTAACCCTTTCTATATTCGAAAATTTAAATAATCATTATCATTTGAATTTACCGTGATATCCATATGCATGCAAGAATTAAGTGACAAATTCACGAAGACTCAATCTGTCAATAATCTGTAATCTGTGAATTGTGAGAATTCTAACGCAAATCTGTAAAGTAGGTCAAATACTTTCTCTTGTAGTTCTGGTTGGTGTCCAATTGTCTCCCATATATGGTATGCCCGCAGTATAGCAAGGGTCTCCAAAACTGACGCATTAATCGATACTAAAAACAAAACCCTTCTTTTACTTGGGGAATCATTTTAGTTAAATATAGGGGTGCTCTCTGGTGTGAATTTGGAAAGAAAGAGCTACTGGGCTTGGTTTTACTCAGATAAAATTAATTAGAACTTTCTACATAGCTTCTAGTATTTTTTCGTATAATTCATTTCCATTTCATTGTCTTATCAGACTTTTCGACCAATCCCCTGCCCCTCCCCCCAAAAAAAACATGAACCTAATGTTCATATCAGAATGTTTTGTGTCAAAATTAGCAATATTATAATCTTAGCCCACACATCAAAGACCAAACAAATTATGACAGTTTAATTCCTATAGTAGGAGAGGGACTTCAGGAAGTTTCTACTAATCAGAAAAAAAAAATCAAAATATATTTTCCATAGATAAAGATTACAGTTCACCCCCACAAACCTGCTAATCCATGATCAATTATAAAAATGAAAGTATTTCGTTGTAGTTCTCAAAAAAGTGTAAAGAATAACAAAGCAAGCAAAAATCTTACAAATCTCTCTGCATTTCTTTTCATCCTTTGGTATCGGTTAGATAGAGGATTTGCCAAATCCTCTGACCATGGAGAATCACTTCTTAGCGGTAAATTTATTTGATAGACCCGTCCTTGCAGCTCATCAGCTCTTTGACATGTCCCATTAGTGCTGATGTATGGATATTTGCATTCACAAGTGTAGCTAATTAAATCTTTTTCTGGTACACAGGTAGAATTTAGCGCCATGCATAGATCCTCTTGATCAGAAGGACAAGAAGTAAACCTTTCATTTGAATCTAAAAAAAAAGTCAAATAAACCAAAGCGTAGCTAGTTTACAGGCTATGGTTTATCTTTAAAAAACTCATTTCTCCGCTAGCAAAATCCTAAATAGTGAGTGTTTCAACAAAAAAAAACTAATCAAGAAACAGAGTAGAAACAGCCAAAAAAAACAGGAATATAAAGAAAAAAACCGGAAGCCATATTTCATATTGTTACGAAAAGGTTTTTTTTGTTCCTTTGAAAGCCCCTGTAGGGTTAAATATTCGAGTGGATCAATCCATTTTTTATGTTTTAATAGTGCTACTACCCCAACCTGAATGGAAGATAGCATTGTTTTGTTAATTGTGGAAATAAGCTTCAAATCAAGTTTTGTCCAAAAAATGATCAGTTACTGAAGGGTATCAAAAAATATTTTTTGGAAAAGTCCCTTCGGTTAATATTTCCATAATAGCTGTCTTCGATACTGGAGAATAAAATAAAATTTTCTCTATCCAGACAGAGTGTCAATTTCAGTCAATAAACATTTTTTGCATAACCACTTGAAAGTCAGTGCAAAGACAGCATAATTCTAAACAGATAGCCGCACGCAGAGCAACCTAAAACTACAAATCAATACTAGAAACTGAATTTAGACCGCTTATTCAAGTCAACCCAAAAAATGAATGCTCAACAATGCACGCTCAAGACACGCAAATTGATAGAAAATAATACTATACCTAGTCATGTTAATGCAGGAAACTCAGGCAACTCAGCTGAGACATAAGTTCAATGAAGGCAACATAAGATTTCGACCCTTAAAACCAGCTATGCCAGTACAAAATGCTACAAGAGTCATGTCAGAATCTACAAATTACCGCAGAAAAATCTAAAATTCAAACTAACACATTTTCAAAGTCCGTCCAGAAAAGTCAATTTGTTGTGAAGTTGTATATTTATGGTATTTGGGTGTTTTAGTCGTAGATGCCTTTATTCTTCCTTTATAGGGGAGATAAACTCTGGCCCTAAGGTAATTTAACTTTGGTAGCGTGCCTTAGGCTATGACCAGACTAATGAGGCGTATCGGCTGGGTTTGTTCGAGAGGCTAAAGGTAGATCGTAGAGAGGTTGTCTAAAACAAAATACTTTTATTCCATTTACACATAATAATTACAGATATAGATATGCTACTGGGACTGGCTGCCCCGAGTAGACCACAAGTCTGTGAAACTACAATAATATATAATAAGATACAGACACTTACAATGATCCGACAAAATCCCAAGGTATTTCTAATGAGAAAATAAACGGGCAGAGGTTCACCCGGCAAGTCAAATGGTCTGACTTCAGTCTCAAAAATCGGGGTATATATTTGAAAAACTAACCGCGTCCTTCCGGTACATTGACGCATTTAGCCAGGAAATTGGTTATTGAGCAAGTTCCCTCCAAGCCCACACATTCCAAGATTTGTATCTTTATCTTAAAAAGTGGTGTTTTGAAACTTCGTTTTTGCGTCTTAATATATTTTTACTCAATTAATTATTAACTAAATTAGAAAGCTTTACCATAACACTCCCCATTTAAAGAAAAATTGTCCCAATTCTTAATATTTTACTTTTAAAGCAACTTAATTTCGTTTAAAACTATTATGCTGCCATCTTTGGGTCATTATGTGCATCTAATCTAAATGAGTTTCTCTACGGTTATGTTTCTAGTCCAATACTGGCCATGTTCTTTTTTTTGTCGAAGAATTTCAATTTGAAATTAATTCTTGTTTCTCTTTTTCTCTGTTTCTAGGACTGAAAATTACTCTTTTACCCTTCTTCATGTGCATCGTCTGTTTTAACTTAACCCCAAGTTGTTTAAGCATATTATTATTGATTTCGCTTAAATAAGATTCCAAGTTACATTAGAAAAGCCTATGAATTGTTTGAGTTTAGATTTAATTCCCATTAATATTGAATTTATCTGTGTTATGTGGTTAATCTACCGTTTATTTTTCCTTTTAGAAATACCTTGGATAAATTACATATAACATTATTGATTTTTTAAATTCTACAGATTTTTTCCAGCAGAAAGCATTTTCACATATTTCAATAACATAAGCCATTTGGGCTATGTAGCACAATATCTAGGCCTAAATTAAGTTCGGATTTTATCTCACTTTTGATGAACTTGTAGTAAAGTCTGACTTATAGTTTCCAAATATCAGTTGATCAAGTATGGTTTGGCTTCTGATGGTATGAGATGATATTATCAGGATATTATTGAACTGGCTTTGAAATTTGCTACTTTCCAAAAATGCGTCAAAGAAATGATTGAGAAATGGATCCAAAAGGATGTTATGAAAAATTTGATTTCCAAAAAAAAATAGCTAAGGCTGTATCTAAAATAAATATCCACATTAGTATACATATAAAGTATAAAATTTTACATATATAGTAGAAAGAAACACTCAATTTCGTATTTCAACTGAGTTAATTTCGTAACAGTTTAATTACTTTTATGTACTTTTCTCTATTTTAATTACTCCAAAAATTATCTCCCGCTTAAAGCGAAACATAATGTTTCTTGCTGGATTATTCTTTCAAACTGAACACTAAAAGGATTATTTTACAACAGAAATTATTAATACGTTGACTCGAGGTCAAACATTTACGTATAACATTAAATCACTAGTTAAAACTTAAAGTTGATAAAAACATAGTATATATATATATATATATATATATATATATATATATATATATATATATATATATATATATATATATATATATATATATATATATATATATATATATATATATATATATATATATATATATATATATATATATATATATATATATATATATATATATATATATATATATATATATATATATATATGCATTGTGTAATAGTTTACATAAGTTTTTTTTAATTCGCAAAACTAGATAGGATATTTAATTACTGTTTAAAACTTAAAGCATTAAAAAAATAATACACGGTATAGATAAGCATTGGAATTATTCCAATTATTGTTTTGTTAATTGTTTATGAAGTATTAATGTAGAATACTTCTTGAATGATATAAAAATAAAAAAACACAAATACTCAACATTTAATTCACTATATTTACATGGATAGTTTAGGATATATATATTTATATATATATATTAACAAAAGTTATGTTGATACATAACTTAATTGTTAAAAACAAATAATAATTATGTACTTTAATAATTTATTAAATCGCTGCAATATTTATTCGGTGTACAAATTTTAAATAAGTCCGTCAAGAATTTTATATGATAAGTCATAACTTTAATTAAAATATTTACAAAACAAAAACCATTCCAACAAATAGATTTATGCACTATAATTGATAACTGTGATTAGCCTCTATGTAAGGACTTGGTAATATTTCATATAACATAACTTTTCTATTTACATTTCTGTAATTTTTTTTTAATACAATTCTCTGTTTATAAAATGTTTTCAAAATATATCTATAACAGTATATATTTTCTCGATTACATTTGTTAAAAGTATATAACTTTTCCAGAATACGACTATATACATTTTTTTTTTAAACGTTGGTTCTATTTCGAACTCGCTCGTGTTATTAACTGTCATTAGCCTATAAGCCTGTTTGTTTATTCAGACTTTTAAGCTTTTCAATTCTTTTCGAATTTTCTATGTACTTGAGACAGTTTCATAACGTTTTTGTCTGTAATCTCTCTTTTTTCAGCTTTAATATCTTTTTTGTTTAAGGCTTTATTTACAGCTTATATCTGATGAGCTAAAAAAAATTTGCTGTTCGCCTTATACCTGTAATGTTATTATCAAATGACTTTTCCTGTACTCTGAAGGTTCGCTTACCATGACTGGCTTCTGGTAGGTCCTTATGACTTTGCCAGGTCTTCTTGTCATGGAATACTGCTAAAAGGACTATTATAAACCTGCACACACAATAATTAATAATTTATAGTACTATTAAACCTTTTGTTTTGTTGCCACAATTTTCTCTTGGACTATTCCTTTTTCATAAAAGTAGTCCTTTTGTCGAAAAAATACCTGACCTTAATAGCACACAGTAATTCAGAACACAAATAACACGTAGCGATCAAGGTACACAGCTCTGTAGTATTAATGCTACTCATTTTGTACCTACTTAGTACATTTTTCGTACTTGTTTCGTTTGGCAAGTTCAATAAGTGTGTCTAACCGAGTTTAACTGACTTCGTTCAGTTTATTTTCCTTGTTAATTTTGTCTGGCTATATTTTCAGCTTGAACCCTTCTCTTTTTTTGATTCGTTATTTCAATGGAGCCTAATGGTTTTTTTCAAGTCTTTTCCCGCTTTTTCAGTAAGATATGTCTTTCCTAAGCCTATATTGATATATTTCACGTATTTTTCAAAAACCCTTAACAAGTTTTTATGCTGATTGCCCTTCTATGGTCAAATTCATTATCTCCATATTTTTAAGAGGTGGGGGAGGGTCTTATTTTTGCAACCTGTATTTTTTCCAGCGGATTTTAGAACATTTTTATTTAAGTTTTGCCTCGCATTTGCCAGTTATCATTTATTCATAAAAATGTACGTTTTACGATATCCTGATTCCCACAAAATTGTGTGGTTTCCATTCCAGACACATATTCCTTGTCTGTGGTATTTTACCAAAAATTAGTGCCTATTTCGTGCCAAGAGTTGTGTAGAGATAGGGATTATCAGCACCTATTGTGGTTTTCCTATAAACTTTTATATTATTTGCTTCTGGAATTATCCTCAGTTAAATTTTGCACCCTAATTTCATACAGTCACTGAGTGCTATTTGTCCCTTTCGTGATATTTTGACTATTACCTTGTTCTACGAGTTTATGGGTTTAGTGCTTGGCAGAGGTACGAACCATGTCACGGTGTTGAACTATTTATTTTAGCATGACGTTGAATCTTACCGAACATTCAGCCCAAACCTTCTCCAAAGTTTGACTTTTATTTCTGATATCTATTTGGTTAGCTTGGTGGATCCCCCCAATGACAAGACGTTTAGCAGTTTCGTTTTTAAATGCAAACGGTCCTGTCATTGGTGTTTTTCACCTGCAATGTCCTCGCCCTGGTTATTTCTGGTAATGGTGTGTTGTGAATTTATTTAATATGTGAAATTATTTATACCCGAGAAAACTTTGTTTTACACTGTGCTATACTTTTTAAATTGTGACCCGTTTTATCTACGGTTTCTTGTTTATATATATCGTACCTTATTGGTAAGTGTTTAATTTATTAAATCTTCTACTATTTATAACAAGATTACAGTTAGCTTATACATGTAGTGCGCACTTAATGTAAACTCTTGCTTTTTTTCTATTATAATTATTTTAAAATTCTTCAAAAACGATTTTTTTTTAAATTCGAGTGAAAGTGTCACCTCAGAGAGTCAAAGGTCAGTAGATGCATTACCTGTACTCTAAAACGAGAGGCAAGCAGTGATTAAGCTCAACTCCAAATTTTCTAGCTTCTAATAACCCCGATTCTGTATACTACCCTCCTTTGTTTTTTTTGTGTGTTTTTTTTTTTTTTTTTTTTAATTATCCCCCCAAAATATAATTTTTTTTTCAATATACATATCAAAAGAATCGCCTTTTAATGCAGATTGTAAATATGTATAATTTAATTAGTTTCACAACACCTATTTATAAGTTACGTGGCCTTATTAATTTCCCATATGAAACGAAGCCTAATTTGTTTTGACAAGTCTTGTCACCATTCGCAAATTTTTACTTCGTCTCGGAAACAAAAGCTTTTGCAGGAACCTATGATGTCACTTCAGGTCGGA
>NC_142808.1:32354317-32452998 GCF_049724085.1 Artemia sp. Qi Xiang Cuo
TGAAAAAGATAAGTACTTCAAGTTGGAAAATGGGTTTAGGAGGGACATTAGTAAAGTAACTTGCTCTTAAATGGTCATTGAAAAGTATTTCATTGTGTTGAGGTATCCAAAAAGCTGTAAAGTATAGTTGTGGGTGAAAAAGATAAGTACTTCAAGTTGGAAAATGGGTTTAGGATTGACATTAAGAAAGTAACTTGCTCTGAAATGTCTTTTGAAAAAAATTTCTTGGTGTTGAGGTATCCAAAAATCTGTAATGTATATTTGTGGGTGAAAAAGATAAGTACTTCATGTTGAAAAATGGGTTTAGGAGGGACATTAAGAAAGGAACTTGCTCTGAAATGGTCTTTGAAAAGTATTTCTTGGTGTTGAGGTATCCAAAAAGCTGTAAAGTATAGTTGTGGGTGAAAAAGATAAGTACTTTAACTTGTAAAATGGGTTTAGAAGGGACATTAAGAAAGTAACTTGCTCTGACATGGTCTTAGAAAAGTATTTCTTGGTGTTGAGTTAAACAAAAAGCTGTAAAGTATAGATGTGGTGAAAAAGATAAGTTCTTCAAGTTGGAAAATAGGTTTAGAAGGGACATTAAGAAAGTAACTTGCTCTGAAATGGTTTTTTGAATAGTATTTCTTGGTGTTAAGGTATTCAAAAAGCTGTAAAGTATAGTTGTGGGTGAAAAAGATAAGTACTTCAAGTTGGAAAATGGGTTTAGGAGGGACATTAAGAAAGCAACTTGCTCTGAAATGTGGTTTAAAAGTATTTCTTGGTGTTGAGGTATCCAAAAAGCTGTAAAGTATAGTTGTGGGTGAAAAAGATAAGTACTTCAAGTTGAAAAAAGGGTCTAGGAGGGATATTAAGAAAGTAACTTGCTCTGAAATGGTCTTTGAAAAGTATTTCTTGGTGTTGAGGTAAACAAAAATCTGTAAAGTATAGTTGTGGGTGAAAAAGATAAGTACTTCAAGTTTTAAAATGGGTTTAGGAGGGACGTTAAGAATGTAACTTGCTCTGAAATGGTCTTAAAAAGGTATTTCTTGGTGTTGAGGTAACCAAAAAGGTTTAAAGTATAGTTGTAGTTGAAAAAGATAAGTGCTTCAAGTTGTAAAATGGGTTTAGAAGGGACATTAAGGAAATAACTTTCTCTGAAATGGTCTTTTAAAAGTATTTCTTGGTGTTGAGGTAACCAAAAAAGCTGTAAAGTATAGTTGTGGGTAAAAATGATAAGTACTTCACGTTGGAAATTGGGTTTAGGAGTGACATTAAGAAAGGATCTTGCTCTTAATTGTCTTGAAAAGTATTTCTTTGTGTAGAGGTAACAGAAAATCTCTAAAGTATAGTTGTGGTTGAAAAAGATAAGTAATTAAAGTTTTAAAATGGGTGTATTAGTGGAACTTTGAATGGAAATTTCTCGAAAATTTCTTTTTAAATGTTTTTATTTTATTTGAGTTTTCCAAAAGCTTTTAATTTTAGGTTTGGTTTTAAAAGATAAGTACGTCAAGTTGTGAAATTAGTTTAGGAGGGACATTAAGAAAGTAACTTGCTCTGAAATGGTCTTTGAAAAGTATTTCTTGGTGTTGAGGTATCCAAAAAGCAGTAAACTATACATGTGGGAGAAAAATATAAGAACTTCAAGTTGAAAAATGGTTTTAGGAGGGAAATTAAGAAAGTAAGTTGCTCTGAAATGGTCTTTGAAAAGTATTTATTGGTGTTGAGGCATCCAAAAAGCTTTAAAGTATAATTGTGGGTGAAAAAGATAAGTACTTCAAGTTGGAAAATAGGTTTAGAAGGGGCATTAAGAAAGTAACTTGCTCTGAAATGGTCTTTGCAAAGTATTTCTTGGTGTTGAGGTATCGAAAAAGCTGTAAAGTATACATGTGGGTGAAAAATATGAGGACTTCAAGTTGGAAAATGGGCTTAGGAGGGACATTAAGAAAGTAACTTGCTCTGAAATGGTCATAGAAAACTATATCTGGGTGTAGAGGTAACCAAAAAAGCTGTAAAGTATAGTTGTGGGTGAAAATGATAAGTATTTCAAGTTGGAAAATGAGTTTAGGAGGGACATTAAGAAAGTAACTTGCTCTGAAATGGTCTTTTAAAAGTATTTCTTGGTGTTGATGTAACCAAAAAGCTGTAAAGTATAGTTGTGGGTGGAAAAGATAAGTATTTCAACTTGTAAAATGGGTTTAGGAGGGACATTAAGAAAGTAACTTGCTCTGGAATGGTCTTTGAAAAGTATTTCTTTGGTGTTGAGGTATCCAAAAAGCTGTAAAGTATAGTTGTGGATGAAAAAGATAAGTACTTCAACTTGTAAAATAGGTTTAGAAGGGACATTAAGAAAGTAACTTGCTCTGAAATGGTCTGAAAAGTATTTCTTGGTGCTGAGATATCCAAAAAGCTGTACAGTATACTTTTGGGTGAAAAAGATAATTACTTCAACTTGTAAAATTGGTTTAGGAGAGACATTAAGAAAGTAACTTGCTCTGAAATGGTCTTTGAAAAGTATTTCTTGGTGTTGAGGTATCCAAAAAGCTGTAAAGTATAGTTGTGGGTGAAAAACATAAGTACTTCAAGTTGGAAAATGGGTTTAGAAGGGACAATTAGAAAGTTACTTGCTCTGAAATGGTCTTTAAAAAATATTTCCTGGAGCGTACATATCAACATATATGTATAGACTAGTTGTTGTTGAACCAGATAAGTTCTTCATTTTGGAAAATGGGTTTAGGAGGGATATTAAGAAAGTAACTTGCTCTGAAATGGTCTTTGAAAAGTATTTCTTGGTGTTGAGGCAACCAAAAAGCTGTAAAGTATAGTTATGGGTGAAAAAGATAAGTACTTCAACTTGTAAAATTGTTTTAGGAGGGACAATAAGAAACCAACTTGCTCTGAAAGGATTTTTTAAATGTATTTCTTGGGGTTTATGTAACCAAAAAGCTGTAATTTATTTCTTTATTTGAAAAAGTTAATTACATAATTTTTTAATTGTATTGTTTTATTGACAAACAGAATCAAACTTGCTCTAACTTGGACAGTGAACATTGTTTTATTGTGTTGAAGTATCCAAAAGAGCTGTAAAGTATAGTAGTGGGTGAAAAAGATAATTACTTCAAGTTCGAAAATGGGTTTAGGAGGGACATTAAGAAAGTTAATTGCTCTGCAATGGTCATTGCAAAGTATTTCTTGTGGATGATGCTATCAAAAATATCTAATGTTTAATTATAGTTGAAAAAGACATTAATTTCAAGATGGAAACTGGTCTTCTGAGGAATAATAAGAATATAATGTGCTCTGAACTGGTTATTATAAATTAGGTCCTGGTGGTTAGGTAGACAAAAATCTCTAATGTAAAGTTTTGGGTGAAATTGATAAGTACTTCAAGTTGGAAATGGTTTGAGGAGGAATGTTAAGAGATTAACTTGCTCTGAAATGGAGTCTGAAAAGTATTTTTTGGTTTTGAGGTACCCAAAAAGCTATAAAGTATAGTTGTGAATGAACAAGATAAGTACTTCAACTTATAAAATTGGTGTAGGAGGAACATTAAGAAAGTAAATTGCTCTGAAATGGACTTTGAAAAGTATATCTTGGTGTTGATGTATCCAAAAGCTTGCAAAGTGTAGTTGTGGAAGAAATAGATAAGTACCTCAACTTGGAAAATTGGTGGAGGATGGACAAAAAGAAAATAACTTGCTCTGAAATGTTCTTTGAAAAGTATTTCTTGGTTTTGAGGTATCCTAAAAGCTGTAATGTATAGTTTTGGGTGAAAAAGATAATTAATACAAGTAGGAATAATGTTATAGGAGGGACATTAAGAACGTAACTGGCTCTGAAATGGTCTTTGAAAAGTATTTCTTGGTGTAGAGGTTTCCAAAAAGCTTTAATGTATAGTTGTGGGTGAAGAAGATAAGTACTTCAAGTTGGAATATAGATTTAAAAGGGTCATTAAGAAAGTAACTTGGTCTGAAATGGTCTTTGAAAAGTATTTATTGGTGTTGATATATCCTAAAAGCTGCAAAGTTTTGTTGCGGTTTAAAAAGATAATTACTAAATGTTGAAAAATGGGTTTAGGAGTGACATTGGTGATCATGCTTTCTCTGAAATTTTCATTGAAAAGTATTTCTTTGGTCTGAGTTTAGCAAAAAGCTTTCAAGTATCGTACTGGATGGAAATGATATGTCCAACTAGATGAACAATGTTTGTAGTTAGAGCGTAATGTCTGTAACATGCTCTGAAATGGTCTTTGAAAAGTATTTCTTGTTGTTGAGGTATCCAAAAAGCTTTAATGTATAGTTGAGGGTGACGAAGATAAGTTTTCCAACTTGTAAAATAGGTTTAAATGTGACATTAAGAAAGTAACTTGCTCCGAAACGGACTTTGAAAAGTGTTTCTTGGTGTTAATGTAACCAAAAACATTTAAAGTGTAGTTGTGGGTGAACAAAGTTATGTACTTCAAGTTGGAGAATGGGTTTAGTATGGACATAAAGAAAGTAATTTGCTCTGAAATGTCTATGTATAGTATTTCTTTTTGTTGTGTTTACGAAACATTTTCCGATAAAAGCGTTGGGTAACTTTGATAATTTCCCCATTGTGGAACTTAGGTGTTGAAGTCAAATAAATACAGTAACTTGCTCTGAAATGGTCTTTGAAAAGTATTTCTTGGTGTTGAGGTATCCAAAAAGCTGTAAAGTATAGTTGTGGGTGAAAAAGATAAATACTTCAAGTTGGAAAATGGGTTTAGGAGGGACATTAAGAAAGTAACTTTCTCTGAAATGGTCTTTGAAAAGTATTTCTTGGTGATGAGGTATCCAAAAAGCTGTAAAGTATAGTTGTGGGTGAAAAAGATAAGTACTTCAAGTTGGAAAATGGGTTTAGGATGGACATTAAGAAAGTAATTTGCTCTGAAATGATCTTTGAAAAGTATTTCTTGGTGTTGAGGTATCCAAAAAGCTGTAAAGTATAGTTGTGGGTGAAAAAGATAAGTACTTCATGTTGGAAAATGGGTTTAGGAGGGACAGTAAGAAAGTAACTTGCTCTGAAATGGTCTTTGAAAAGTATTTCTTGGTGTTGAGGTATCCAAAAAGCTGTAAAGTATGGTTGTGGGTGTAAAAGATGAGTACTTCAAGTTGGAAAATGGGTTTAGTAGGGACAGTAAGGAAGTAACTTGCTCTGAAATGGTCTTTGAAAAGTATTTCTTGGTGTTGAGGTATCCAAAAATCTGTAAAGTATTGTTGTGGGTGAAAAAGATATGTACTTCAAGTTGGTAAATGGGTGTAAGAGTGAAATTAAGAAAGTAACGTGCTCGTGAAATTGTCTTTGAAAAGTAGGTCTGGGGGTTGAAGTTACCATAAAGCGGTTCAGTTTTGTTTTTTTTGGCACATTTAAGTCCTTCACGTTTGAAAATGGACTTCTGATGGACCTTTTGACAAATATGTGTGTTGTAATGGTCTCTGAAAAGTATTTCTTGGTGTTGAAGTATCCAAAAAGCTATAAAGTATAGTTGTGGGTGAAAAAGATAAGTACTTCAAGTTGGATAATAGGCTTAGTAGGGATATTAATAAAGGAACAATCCCTGAAATGGTCGTTGAGAAGTTTTTCTTAGTGATGAAGCATTCAAAAAGTTGTAAAGTATAGCTGGGGGTGAAAAGGATATGTAATACAAGTGGGAAAAAGAGTGTAGGAGGGACATTAAGAAAGTAACTTGCTCTGAAATGGTCTTTGAAAAGTATTTGTTGGTGTTGAGGTATCCAAAAAGCTGTAAAGTATTGTTGTGGGTGAAAGAGATATGTACTTCAAGTTGGAAAATGGGTTTAGGAGGGATATTAAGAAAGTAACTTCCTCTGATATGGTCATTGAAAAGTATTTCTTGGTGCTGGGTAACCAAAAAGCTTTAAAGTATAGTTGTGGGTGAAAAGCATAAGTACTTCAAGTTGGAAAGTGGGTTTAGAAGGAAAATTGAGAAAGTAATTTGTTCTGGAATTGTCTTTGAAAATTTTTTCTTTGGTGTTGAGGTATCCAAAAACCTGTAAAGTATAGTTGTGGATGAAAAAGATAAGTACTTCAGCTTGTAAAATATGTTTAGAATGGACATTAAGAAAGTAACTTGCTCTGAAATGGTCTTTGAAAAGTATTTTTTGGTGTTGAGATATCCAAAAAGCTGTAAAGTATAGTTTTGGGTTAAAAATATAATTACTTCAATTTAAAAAATTGGTTTAGGAGAGACAGTAATATAGTAATTTACTCTTATCTTGTCGTTGAAGTGTATTTCTTAGTGTTGCGGGATACAAAAAGCTGTAGAGTATAGTTTTTGGTGAAATAGATGAGTATTTCAAGTCGTAGAATAGGTGGAGGAGGGAAATTAAGAAAGTAAATTGCTCTGAAATGGTCTTTGAAAAGTATTTCTTGGTGTTGAGGCAACCAAAAAGCCGTAAAGTATAGTTGTGGGTGAAAAAGATAAGTACTTCAAGTTGGAAAAAGGGTTTAGAAGGGACATTAAGAAAGTAACTTGCTCTGAAATGGTCTTTGAAAAGTATTTCTTGGTAGTTGAAGTATCCAAAAAGCTGTAAAGTATAGTTGTGGGTGAAAAAGATAAGTACTTCAACTTGTAAAATAGGTTTAGGAGGGACATTAAGAAAGTAACTTGCTCTGAAATGATATTTGAAAATTATTTATTTGTGTTTATTAATAAATATATATGTTATTTAGTTTTGTTTGTTAATAAGATAATTAATTCAATTTGGAAAATGGGTTTAGGAGGGTCATAAATAATTTAACATGTTCTGAAATGGTCTTTGAAAAGTATTTCATGGTGTTGAGACTTCCAAAAAAGCTGTAAAGTATAGTTGTGGGTGAAAAAGATAAGTACTTCAAGTTGGAAAATGGGTTTAGGAGGGACATTAAGAAAGTAACTTGCTCTGAAATGGTCATTGAAAAGTATTTCATGGTGTTGAGGTATCCAAAAAAGCTGTAAAGTATAGTTGTGGGTGAAGAAGATTAGTACTTCATGTTGGATTCGTTGATGATAATGAAAATGTAAAAGAGAACGGTCTCAGTAAAGGATTATGAAAGGATTTTTTTGGCTTCTAGGTATCCAAAAATGTGTAAAGTATTTTAGTGTGTGAAAAGATAAGTCAAGAGATTGGGAAAACGGGTTTGGAATTAACGGTAGGAAAGTAAATAGCTCTGATATGGTAATTTTAAGATAATTTCTTGGTGATGAGGTATCCAAAAAGCTGTAAAGTATAGTTGTGGGTGAAAAAGATAAGTACTTCAAGTTGGAAAATGGGTTTAGGAGGGACACTAAGAAAGTAACTTGCTCTGAAATGGTATTTGAAATGTATTTCTTGTTGTTGAGGTATCCAAAAAGCAGTAAAGTATAGTTGTAGGTGAAAAAGATAAGTACTTCAAGTTGGAAAATGGGTTTAGGAGGGACATTAAGAAATTAAATTGCTCTGAAATGGTCTTTTGAAAAGTATTTCTTGGTGTTGAGGTATCCAAAAAGCTGTAAAGTATAATTGTGGGTGAAAAAGATAAGTACTTCAAGTTGGAAAATGAGTTTAGGAGTGACATTGAGAAAGTAACGTGCTCTGAAATGGTGATTTAAAATTATTTCTTGGAGTTTAGGTATACCACAAGCAAAAAGCTGTAAAGTATAGGTGTCGTTGAAAAACATATGTACTTAATGGGGGAAAGATGGTGGATTAGAATGAATAAGAATGTAAATTGATGTGATATGGTAATTGAAAAGTATTACTGTGAGATGAGGAAAACAACAATCTTAAAAGTATATCTTTAGCAGAAATGGATAAGTACTTCAAGGTGTAAAATGTGTTTAGGACAAACACTAAGAAAGTAACTTGCTCTGAAATGGTTTTTGAAAAGTATTTCTTGGTGGTGATGTATCCAAAAAGCTGTAAAGTATAGTTGTGGGTGGAAAAGATAAGTATTTTAAGTTGTAAAATAGGTTTAGGATGGAAATTAATAAATGAACTTGCTCTGGAATTGTATTTTAAAATTATTTCTTTGGTGTTGAGGTATCCAAAAACCTGTAAAGTATAGTTTTGGATGAAAAAGATAAGTACTTCAACTTGTAAAATGGGTTTAGAAGGGACATTAAAGAAGTAATTTGCTCTGAAATGGTCTTTGAAAAGTAATTCTTGGTGTTGAGGTATCCAAAAAGCTGTAAAGTATAGTTTTGTGTGAAAAAGATAAGTACTTCAACTTAAAAAATTGGTTTAGTAGAGACATTAAGAAAGTAACTTGCTCTGAAATGGTCTTTGAAGAGTGTTTCTTGGTGTTGAGGTATCCCAAAAGCTTTAAAGTATAGTTGTTGATGAAAAAAGATAAGTCAGTCAACTTTTAAAATGGGTTTAGAAGTGACATTAAAAAAGTAAATTTCTCTGAAATGGTCTTTTAAAAGTTTTTCTTGGTGTTTAGTTGACCAAAAGGCCTTTAAGTATAGTTTTAGGTTAAAAAGATAAGTAATTCACATTGGAAAAAGGGTTTAGAAGGGACATTAAGAAAGTAACTTGCTCTGAAATGGTATTTGAAAAGTACTTCTTGGTGTTGAAGTATCCAAAAAGCTGTAAAGTATAGTTGTGGGTGAAAAAGATAAGTACTTCAACTTGTAAAATAGGTTTAGGAGTGACATTAAAAAAGTAACTTGCTCTGAAATGATCTTTTAAAAGTATTTCTTTGTTTTGAGGTCAACAAAAAGCAGTAATTTATAGCTTTGGATGAAAAATATAACTAATTCAATTTGTAAAATTGGTTTAGAAGGTAGAAGAAGAAACTAACATGCTCTCAAATGGTCAATGAAAAGTATTTTTTGGTGTTAAAGTATCCAAAAAAGCTGTAAAGTATAGTTGTGGGTGAAAAAGATAAGTACTTCGTTGGAAAATGGTCTTATGAGGGACATTAAGAAAGTATCTAGCTCTTAAATGGTCATTGAAAACTACATCATGAATATTATCTGTACAAAAAGCTATAAAGTAAAGTTGTGGTGAAAAACATAACTACTGCAAGTTGAAAAATGGGTTTAGGAGGGACATTAAGAAAGTAACTTTCTCTGAAATGTCTTTGAAAAGTATTTCTTGGTGTTGAGGCATCAAAAAAGCTGTAAAGTATAGTTGTGGGTGAAAAAGATAAGTTCTTCAAGTTGAAAAAAGGGTTTAGGAGGGATATTAAGAAATTAACTTGCTCTGAATTGTATTTGAAAAGTATTTATTGGTGTTGAGGTATCCAAAAAGCTGTAATGTATAGTTGTGGGTGAAAAAGATAAGTACTTTAAGTTGGAAAATGGGTTTAGAAGGGACATTAAGAAAGTAACTTGCTCTGAAATGGTCTTTGAAGAGTATTTCTTGGTGTTGAGGTATCCAAAAAGCTGTAAAGTATAATTGTGGGTGAAAAAGATAAGTACTTCAACTTGTAAAATGGGTTTAGGAGGGACATTAAAAAAGTAACTTGCTCTGAAATGGTCTTTAAAAAGTATTTATTGGTGTTGAGGTATCCAAAAAGCTGTAAAGTATAGTTGTGGGTGAAAAAGATAAGTACTTCAAGTTGGAAAATGGGTTTAGGAGGGACATTAAGAAAGGAACTTGTTCCCGTCAGGACCTTCTGATAGGGTTCTACCGATTATGTAATCAATTTCTCAGAAATCCATTTGTCATAGTTGATTACGTCATTCTATGCACATGAATGGATTCCCGTCACGAGCTCCTGATAGGGTTCTACCGATTATGTAATCAATTTCTCAGAAATCCATTTGTCCTAGTTGATTACGTCATTCTATGCACATAAATGGATTCCCGTAACGAGCTCCTGATAGGGTTCTACCGATTATGTAATCAATTTCTCAGAAATCCATTTGTCCTAGTTGATTACGTCATTCTATGCACATAAATGGATTCCCGTCACGAGCTTCTGATAGGGTTCTACCGATTATGTAATCAATTTCTCGGGAATTCTCTCCCTTCGATTACGCAAACAATATATCTCTTCCCCACCTTCCCCTTAGAAAGAACAAATTAATTCCCCTTTCGTTAATCAATAATTCCCCTTAGAAACAACAAATTAATTCCCCTTTCGTGTCAAATCAATCAATCATGACATCATCTGTCACGTGTGATCTAAACTTTGCCCCGGGAACAATTCTGGTCGAACTCCAAAGATATTAATTAACTTGACGTCATCTGTCAGACATTAATTAACTTCCCCGGAAACAATTTGATTAATGACTGACAGCACAGGTGTTCCATCTCCCTAGGGACTCTATGCCCAAATATGGTGTGGGGTTCGGACCTTTAGGGTCATCTCTACTCACTTCACACCTCCTTAGTTCATTTTAATGCTTTCTTTCATTCCTTTTGAATTCATATGATCTATCACTCAGATAAAACAAGCCCCTTCCCCTTTCTATTAAAAATAAAGTCTTTTCACTAATATCCCTTGCTGCAACCCCAACTTTAATTCTAAAGTTAAGTATTCCACTGTTCCTGGAGAGTTTCTCTTAAATTCTCATCATGGAGTCTACCAACATCATAACTTCCTGGGTGGTAGTTGCCCTTCCGAAATTTCATCTTTAAATTAACCCTAGACACTGCTAGATGGTGATCTTTACTTTTAACATTAATAACAGCACTCTACATACCCTAGTATCTTGTATTGATCCTGTCAGTCTTTGGTTTACTGTAACATAATCAATAAGGTTTGCTGTCTAACTATCATATGAATACCATGTTAATTTATGGGCCATTTTATGGCCAAACATCGTATTGGTTATAACCTAGATTGTTATACCTACACAATTTAAAAAGCCTGTAGCCATTACTGTTTTATTTTTCCTACGCCAAATTTACCTAGGCTTGGCCACTATCTATCCATATTTTTACCGATCTGGACGTTAAAATCTAGTAAAAACATCATATTTCTACCTGGGACCCTGTCTATTTGCTCCTGCAACTGTAAGTAAAATTCATCTGAGTCACTAGTATCTCCGTCAGTCGGTTCTACAGGGGCATATACTACTATAACTGATACCCTGAACTTTTTAGTCATAAAATGAGCAATTAGTATTCTATTATTAATACCTTCCCAGCCTAAACAAGACTTAACAGCTTCCTTATTCATCATGACCCCATACTCCCTGTCTATGTTATTTATTTTCTCTTGTTATTGATTTTATTTATCCTGTGATAGGGCAATGGATTGATGCTCTGTTTGGCAATACAGGGTCATGGGTTGGATCCTTCCTCCAGCAAGTTTTGGCGACAGGCTTGCTATTAATCGCTGTAAAAAAAAAGACCTATAAACTGAAACGTTGATTTAACGCCCTATGTGCCAGTATAGGAGGAGCCTTGTCCTTTATCCATTTTTATCTAAGTCTGTTCCTTTTAATTTCCTGTCGTTTAAATTAAACTAAAAATAAGATTTGTGTAAGCTTTATAAAATAGTTACATTTAAAATTTCATGAACTAGTCCAATGACAGGCACTATGACACAAAATAGTCCATTGGCTCTATTTGTCTGAAGAAAAAAACGTATTTAAGGATGTGAAGGAATTATAAAGCGTACTTTCAAAATCATCAATAATACAAAAAGTTAAGGGTTAATTGCAGTTAAAACAACTGTTTTTCTTTGAAAACGGATTCTTTCTTTCTTTTTCTTTTTTTTTAAGAAAATGGACAAGGTTATGTATTTATGTAATAGCTATTTTCTCTTGCTTTTTCAAAAGCAAAAAAAAATCGGTTTTTTGTTTTTTAATAGTTTCAACACCGTCAAGATAACCTATTTTAAAATGATTAGTGTTGTATCAGTTGCAAATGCCTTATATAGGAACTGACTGAAAGAATTGTCATTGGGGAATATCGAATGTCAAATCATCCTCTAGGGGATGTCTGAGTGACACATTCACCCTGACACTCAATAGGAAAATAACAAAGTGCACTACCTGAAAATGAAACACTTTTATGTTTAGACTGAAACCATATTTGACTCATAAACAGACGAGAAAACTTATCGCCATTGGTTTTCCCTTGATGTCTCAGTAAAAGGTGCATTAAGTGCCATACATTTTGAACCAATTTTCACACTCGAATTAAAAATTAGGAAGTGTCTAAATGATTAAACGTCTTAGTCCTCAGTTTTATGAACAGGGATTTGATTCAGTTGTATTCAGGCTGGTATACCAGATAAGTACTTCCTTAAGACTTAGATTTGCAGGTGATTGGAATAACCAAGACAAAATTTTTAGCAAAATGAATGAATTTCTAATGTTTTTGGGAGTTCAAGCTGCAAGTGTAGGTTCAAAAATTACTGTTAAGTAGACTGAGTGGCTTAGATTAGGAATAAATGAGGAGGGAAAGGTGGTGTTTGGTAACAAAAAATGCAGTCAAGGGGGTAGCTTCAGTAACCGTAAAGATGGGGAATTTAGCAAGAAGAATAGGAAGATAAGTCATTGAACTAATATTAAAAGGCTTGAAGCCACGGTAATTGTCTCCAAATAGGGTGAGAACAGGTGTTAAGAAAGGGTCTAAAGGACATTTAATGGGAACGGCTAAAGACAGAAGCTCTAAACATATATGGGCAGGGATGTGTGTGCAGCTGTGTTGGGTTCTGGGATCTATTGGCTGAAATGTAATTGTTAGTATTAATTTAAATCTGGTGCTGATTTTCTGGTTCTTTGCTAGTGCGTAACAGTGTCATGGTTGAGGATTGAATTTATCAAGACAAATCATGAAACACATGCCTGCACTCTTCTGCTGTGTGACTACTTTTTGTGTTTTATTAGCAAAAATCTAAAATATCACCTATGCTTAATTGCAACTTACAGTCTATGCATATAGAGAGAAAAACTTGGGTTATGTATATTATCAAATTTTAAATTCTTCAATTTCATATCAAACTTTTCACTGGAAAAAGAATCAATGGATGATGCATGTATCAATTCAATACATCAGTAAACCAATGCATGAAAATAAGTAAATGAACTTGATATAAAATTAATTAGATATTAAATATTAATAATGTAGATCTATGAATGATTTTTCATTTTTACTGGTTTGAACCATCGACTTGCCAAACTTCCTGAGTGCTCAGTTCATTTTGTCCATTTAATATTGTAATTATTCATTTCAGGTTGATGGAAAAACTATAAAAGCTCAAATATGGGACACAGCTGGACAGGAGAGGTACAGAGCAATCACCTCAGCCTATTATCGTGGTGCTGTGGGAGCTTTACTTGTCTATGATATTGCCAAGCAACTAACCTATGAAAATGTAGAGAGGTGGTTGAAGGAGTTGCGTGACCATGCTGATCAAAATATAGTTATTATGCTTGTTGGTAATAAAAGTGATCTTAGACATTTGCGCAGTGTACCTACTGATGAGGCTAGAGCATTTGCAGAAGCCAATCGTTTATCCTTCATTGAAACATCGGCATTGGATTCAACAAATGTAGAATCTGCCTTCCAAAATATTCTGACAGGTATGGATATCTGTTGTAAATAAGAGACTTCTTGGCTGTTCACAAAATCCTCCCATTTTGTAAAATGGTCACTCGTGTGCTCAACAAAAAGCTGTAAAATCAGTATGGGTATTCCTGAAAAAATCTAAAGGCTTTTGGGAAGGGAATTCAAGCTGCTAGGTAGAGTAGACTTGATTAAGGCCATCTCGACTTTTTTTTTGGCTGATTCTCTTTGTATTTTGTTTTCTTATTTAGCCTAGTGTTGCTTGCTTATAGCAAGACCAGGTCTTCATCTCACTTATCTGAAATTCAGATGTTATGTTGGAATTTGTTTAACCATAAGCTCTCCAGACTCTGGTGCTATATTACCTAGTTTAATGGAGTCTCAAAAATCAGGATTGCCCTTGAAAAATTAGTAACCCTTGCGGGTTAATTTTGCAAAGTTTTCCAATTTCCCCGCATTATTTGTATTTGCAAAAATTTTACGTTTTTTGACAAATAAATGACTAGCAAGTTCTTTTTTATTTGTAACAAAAAGAACATTTTTTTCCTAATTCCGTTCCTGGAAGCGTCATTTACCTGCCCTAGATCAAAAACTTTCCAAGACCTCAAAAGCCCCTAAAGTAGGGTTTTGCCAAGATCTTAATATTTCTAAGGGCCCGCACTCAAATCTCACCCTCCCTGCATAGATGCTATGTTTTGATTTTATAATGGCCATGTAAAACATACCTTTTTCACAATAGGACAATTCTCCCCATCAAACCGAAATCTTCAGATATTTAAGAAAATAACAGAATAGTGAAAGAAAAACTAAATTTAAACTTGCTATCCAGCTATCAAACTATCCCTCTTTTTTCAATAAACAAATTCAACTGAAAAAAATAATCAGGTTCAAATAAAATTGCTTATAAGGAAATCTTACCAACTATTCATGGTAACAAACACAAGTAAAGAGCAACTGGGGCCAATATTCACCAAAATTCTAAAAGCTGAATTTTGATGACAATTGACGTATCAACAAAATTGGATTTTCATTTTTATTCCAAGTTTATAAATTTCATTCAGTTTATTGTTACCCACCAATAGCTACAAATCTGAGAAAATTTGTCTGATTTTCAAAAAAAGGGGGGAAGCACCTCGGAATTAGCAAGCAATGATAACGAAAATTGCATCAGATAGCTTTTTTAGAAGAAAGATCTTGGATACATGTTTATTTATTTTGTTTTTCCCAAGGGTGAATGCATGAAACCGAATGTCTTAGAACATTGGGAGAGAGCTCATTTGAACTTAAAGTAAAAGTTCTCAGGCTCTTAAGTGACCATACAGATTGTGCTGTGTGAAAGTGTTGTTTTCTGCCATGTTATGCAACGAACTATAATTTTGTCCTAAAGAGGACGAATTTTCAATCAATAGAAAATTCTGACAAGCCAAACCAATTCAAAAGTATCAAAGAACTGTATCTTATGCTTCCCAGTTGCAGAGGAGGTAATGCTGCATGGTGGAAGTACTGGATTTAATGTTTGTGGTAAATGGAAAGGGGTCATTCAGTCACAAATTGGAACTCATTGCCATTACTAAGGATCAAAACCTATTGGCAGATAGTCAACCATGGATCCACAAACTTTTTTCAATTTTCTGTTATGCTTCCATGGTTTTCCTCTACTCTGCTCCCTTTGCTTTGGTTGCCTCATAATTGCTTTATATCCCTGGTTTCCAGGGGATTATGGCTCCCCTCCCCCCCCCATATTGAAACTTCCCCATTGAAATTTTGTATTTTAAAGCCAAATATACGGCCTTGAACACAGTAAAATAACATAAATGAAAGGCACAAATAACATAAACTTTGATCAGCAATGATCATAAAACACTTAAATGAAACCCTAAATTAACCTAATAATAGTACTTAATACTTGGAAAAATGGCCATTGAAAAAAAACACTTAACACTAGGAAAAAACATTTTTTTTTTTTTTTTTTTTTTTTTTTTTTTTTTTTTTTTTTTTTTTTTTTTTCATAGTTAACAATATTCCTTAATAACTCGATATTCTTTTGTAATTATTTAGTGGCCATATACCTAGAAAGAATTGTTTTCTGACTTCAAACTGTCCATATATATATACATATATACATATATATATATATATATATATATATATATATATATATATATATATATATATATCAAATCTTGTTAAAGCAAAGTGCGGATTTCCGCCACTTTGTGTTGCAGAGCAGAACTTGTGGCCTAAATAAAGCAAGAATGTTTTTAAATGAAAATTCTTATATAGCCTATCGGCCTAGGGCTATTGAAAAGACGGTTTAAGGGTTTGGTACGTCGAGTGCGGTGTGCTTGACCAGACTTATACTAGCGTGAACTAAGGTACCATATCTTAAATAAAGTTAGTACCTACTGATCTACAGATCCAATAAATCTTAACACAAGAAAGAGAAGGACTAAAGATTTGTTGTATTTTTTTTTTTTTTCATTATTTTCGACATAGGACGAGTTGTCATTGATAAATTTTTAATCAGTAGACTTCCATCTACTCTAAAGTTAAATATCTAGAGATAATTTTTGGATTGAAAGATTAATTAAGCCAAGTTATACTAAAAAAGAAAAAATTGTAAATGAAATTTGTCTTAAAGCTAGTTGTATTATAAATTCTTTAATAGAAGTAGATTACCTACTAGTAATAGAGTATAGATTAAAGCAATTTTCACTTCGATTATTCTTTTTAAACCCTCCACACCAAAAGCTCAAAGAATATTAAAAAAAATATGTACCAAAAGCCAGCCAAATTCTAAGTAAGCTGAGCATTTAATGTGTGGTATAAAGTTTGTAGTAATAATAATAAACCTCCCGACTTACTTAAAGTAAACGGAGTTTAAGCTTCATAAAAGAAAATAGTATGTTTGTTTTAATTCATCAAGTTGTTTAACTGGAGGCGATAAAAATGAAAATTTTGTTGAAAGATCTTGACTGGTACCAGTTGTGTTTTATTTAAATCTTCTGAGAGAATGAAAAGGTTATGTTTCTCTCAAATATATCCTACTTTCTTAGTTTTGGAAGTGCTATACAAGAATGGCTCATTTTAGGCTAATTAAGAAGTTGAGGGTTGGATCTAATCAAAATCAAAGACTTTGGGCTAGATTTCTGTCAGTATCAGCTAAAATTAATTTTAAGGCTTTAACCGTTTTTCACTGGCCCTATTGCGTTGTGGATTATGCAACAGAAAAAATGATTTTGTGACAGTTCAATTCCTAGGACATTTTAAAAAATCTTTACTGTCAAAATTAGATCCGTGGTGGGTTCAAACAGCCATTGGGAGATAATAGTAGGTAAATATTCTTTCCCAAAAGAAATCAGAATCCGCATATACAACTCATTACATTATATAAATATCTTCCCACCCACTTATTTGAAATAATTAATAAAAAAAACTTTTTCCACAAAATAAGTTTTTCAAAGAAAAGTAAAGAACTCTATTAAACAAAAAATGAGCAAAATAAAATCAAATAATCTACCAACTGTGAAACTACCACAAATCAGCATCGATAAATAAATGAAACCCAAAACGAACAGAAATTACAATAAATAACTGAGTCAAACTCAAAACGAGCAGAAATTAACATGAGATGGGTTTAAAACACCCTTTGCCTTCCCAAGGCCAGAACATAATTTGCACTTTACTGAAAAAAATATATATGTTTTTACATTTATAACTTTAATAAATCAAATAATATTAACTTTTTGATTACTAAATATCAGTATATGTATATTAAACTGACAATGCACATTCATTTGCATTTTTTTCAGGCCTTGGGAAGGCATAGGGGTTTTGAGTCCAAATTATGTTAATTTCTGCTCGTTTTGAGTTTGACTCGGTTATTTTCGGGGCTAGAGCAGCCCCGAAAGCTTGAGCATAATACCCTCAGTCGTTCTTGGGATATTGCTGAGATGCCTTATTGGGAATTAACATTAACACAGTGCATTTTGATTTAATCTTATGGCAACATTTAGTTTTTAAACATAAAGTCAAATGGGAGAGTGGGCGTGGGAGGGGGATTAGTTTCCCTCCAATCACTTTTGACTATTACAAAGGGAATACTATTTTTAATCGAATGAGCCCTTTTCGAAGTTCCTACGACAACTCCTTCGATACAAAGTGCCCTGGTCTAAACAACAACAACAAAAAATAATGAATTATACCCACATCGATCTTTACTATAAAAATATCAAGCCTTCCAATCACTTTCGACTATTAAAAAGGGGACTAGGCCTTTCGATTTCCAATCGAATAATCCCTTTTTTTGTTTCTACGATAACACTTCCTATAAACACCTTATATGCCCCCAGGGTATAAATTACAACCCTTACGCTAAGGGCTGTGAGGGTGGTTGTCATCCTCTAAGACCTAATTTCCAGAGCTTTCAACTACGTTGAATAAAAGGGTTATCTAAAAATTTTGATTAGATGCAGGGTTCGGACTCGCCTATAAATTCCAATAAATTCCTATATTTTAATGCACTCCTATAAAATGCCTATATTTTTGCTAAAATCCTATTATTCCTACATTTTCGGCTGAAGAGCACCAAGAACATAGCTCATGATTTGCAATTTTCACTGCTCGTTAAGTAAGCCAAGATGTGCTTTTCTTTGTTTTTGACTCTGCTTGTAGACTGTGCTGTCTTTCGGTGTAAATCGATAATTAATTACAACTGTTGAGATGTTTGAACTTAACTAATGCTTTGTGCTGAAATTAGTAAGCTGCTTCTGCCTGGGCTATGCTGTTGTGTTGACTTAGTAGCCTATGTTTTGTTTTTTGTCATGTTGGGCCTGTCCGAAATGAGCGAAGATCAGTATATAGGCTAGCAATCTCTGCTTACTGAGACTGCGAGTTCTTGCGACTTATGCGTTTCCTGGCTGAGCGCTATAAAAAGCTGATGCGAATACGGCCCAGTTTCGGACATATCCACATTTTTCTTTTTATGGCCTTTTAATCGCGGGAAGCTATTTTCCAGGTAATGCTTGGTAAATTAAGTATGGGGCCTACCAAGTTCAATAGTTCATGGCTTGTTAAAACGGATTGCAGCGGTAGAAAGATTGGCGAATAATGTAAGACTGGGAACGACCAGTACTCATTCTTTTGAAAAGTGTGCTCGAAAAATCTGGGTTGCACAACTGGGGCTGCTCAGCTAAACCAACATATGTGATCCGTAGAACACAAAGCTGCAGTTACTGCTCACCTACATCCACTACAGCTTCACCTGACCGGACAATCTCGAGTTGATGAAACAACCAAGGATAAACCATTAGTTGGTACAAACATGTTTTGCGAGCGTGATGCAGCTTATAAAGCTGAGTTAGTATGGGCACTTCAGACGGTACAAAGTTCCATGTCTACTGACTCTTCAGACCATATTGTTGCAACCTTCCATGCGATGTTCCCTGGTAAGATCCCCGACGGAATGTCCCTATGTACGAAGAAACTCACGTATCTGATCACCGATGCGCTGCATCCTTACTGTAAGCAAATGCTTGTGAAGAACATTCAGTCAAATTTTGTACTAGAATATGACGAGACAACCAACAACGCTGGTATGAAAGAGTTACAGATACGTGTTCGATATGGGTCCTCATACGGAAACGAAATCCACAGCAGACATTTATGCACAAGTTTTATGGGCCACGCGACAAGGGATGACCTGTATAGGAAGATTATGTCAGCCATTCAACAGAATCAGCTGCTACTTGAAAAACTGATCATGCTTGGTAGTGACGGACCAAACTTCAACAAAAGCGTTTGGAACAAGTTCAATGCCGAAAAAAAGAAAGTGATGGGAAAGGGAATGTTGAACATTGGTACTTGCAACATCCATATAATTCATAACGCTTTCTTGAAAGGTCTTCAGGTGTTCGGAGAAGAAAGTTCCGATTTTGTTATTCTTGTGCATTCATTTTTGACGGCTGGCCTGCACTTTGTGAAGACTATCGAAAGTACCAAAAGAAAGTGGGAGTGCCAGAGAATGCTTTCATGAAGCATGTCCCAAACCGATGGCTGACGATCGGGCGTGCCCTCGCTAGAATCATGCAGCAGTGGCCAGCAATTTTAGAGTACTTCCTGAACTTCGTACCGAGAGAGAAAAAACTGAAGAATCTTTTGTCCACTCCCAAATTTCTGAAGATTGTGGCTTATATCAAAAGTGCGACGATGAAGGCCCAACTCTAGAGTTTGTTCTAGCCTCAGCAGAACTGATCATGATTTTCATCCAACTGTTCCAGAAAGAAGAGCCTCTCATTCATGTTCTGCACTCAGAGATCAAAAGACTAGTTGTGACGCTTTGCGAACGGGTCTTTACTCCAGATTTCATGACTGAGACTGAAAATTTCACACCAGAAATGTAGAACCTTGCTGAAAATTGGCAGAAAAGCCCATAATTACAGAAAATGTGGAACAAGCTTTCGGTGAGAAAGCAACACTGAAAGACAAGGCCATTTTCTATGTCAATCTATGAAAATATTTTATTGCGGGTATTCGCCATATTTTGAACAAATGTCCTCTGGAAAAGGATGGTTTTCTAGAGGCTTTACGCTGTTTGAGTCCAATCAATATGAAAGATTCAAGAAACATTTCAGACATAGCGGTTATGGCACGCGAGATTGCGATTGGAGTAAGCTCAGACGTCGACCAGGCTGAGTGGCTGCTTTTTCGAACGGAAACTGGACCCCGTGAGGACATTACTCTGATCGCTCATTCTTGGACCCAGTATTTTGGACTAAGGAATGAGTGTGGGGACACTAAGCACCTAGAATTTACCAGGTTTATCAAAGCGGTGCCGACGTTGTCGCATGGCAACACATATGTTGAACGGTGCTTCTCGCGTTCTGGTAGGATTCTCGGTGAAGACCATACCTTGATGTCTGAACGCGTTCTGGAGGCGAGACTCATGGTATATGACACGTTGAGGCTTTATGGAGGAAAACCAGAACGGTTTGTTATTACAAAAGAGCTGTTGAATCTTGCACGTTCCGCACGGTCTCGGTATCAAGAATATCTGGATGAAAAGAAAAAAGAAAAGCTGTCTAAAAAGGAGAAAGCAGCTTTCGAAGAGGACAGCAAGCGGAAGTTGCAGGAAGTTATACGACAAAAAGAAAGAAAAGAAGACCTGGAAAGCAAAAGGAAAAAACTTAGAGCATCAGAGCAAGAAAAGAGAACAGTAGCAGATACTTTACTTCAGGAAGCGACCGACAGAATGAAGAAGGCTGCCGAGTCCAAGAGTTTCATAGACATTGCCTTAACTGTTTCTTTGCTCGAAGGAGCTGTGAAGTCCAGAACAAGTAAAAGAGAGCAGATGGCGGAATCTGCGAGAATGGAGCAGTCTCTTGCAAAGAGAAAAACTGATCTCATATCGAAATTGATGCCCAAGAAGCAGCAAGAGTGATTCCAAATATTTTACCTGTATCAGTCAATCGTTGGCACAGTATGTGTATATGATTTTTTAATGTTTTTTACTATTTGTGCAGTTTGTATTTGAAATAAAAAAAAAAAAAAAAATGAATGCAAAAACACGGGAAATGACGAATTTATGTTACCAGGCATCCCACGCCATCTACCATATATCTGATCCCGAGGACTTCCGAATCCTATATTTGGGCCCGGGAATTCCTATAAAAATAGGACAGAGCCTATAATTTGAAACGAACCGACCTGTCCGAACCCTGTAGATGTGTTTGGGGAAAAGGTGGGCGTGAGAGGGGGTTAGTTCCCCTCAAATCACTTTCGTCTATTAAAAAGGGCACTAGCCCTTTGAAATTCCAATCGAATGAGCCCTTTTTCAAGTTTCTACGACAAAGATTTCAATAAAAAAACCTTATATGCCCCCAGGGCGTAACTTATAATCCTTGCCCTGAAGATTGTGGGGGGAGTGTCCTTCTCAAAGGTATAATTTCCTGAACTTTAAACTGCGTGGAACAAAATGGCTATCTAATAATTTTGATTGGATATGTTTGGGGAAATGGTTGGCATGGAAGGGGTGTTAGTTGCCTTCCACTCACTTTCAACTATTAAAAAGGGCACTAGCCATTTCAATTTTCAATCAAATGAGCCTTTTTTGAAGTTTCTACGACGATGTGTTGTATAAAATCCTTATATGCCCCCAGGGCATTGACTTACAACCCTTGCCCTGAGTGCTGTGGGGGAATGTCCTCCTCAAAAACATAATTTCTATCTGGAAATCCACAACACTGAACAAAATGGCTATCTAAAAAATTTGATTGTATATGTTTGGGGAAAAGGTGGGCGAGAGAGGAGGGCTAGTTGCCCTCAAATCACTTTCGACTATTGAAA
Source organism: Artemia sp. Qi Xiang Cuo (assembly GCF_049724085.1). Lineage (NCBI taxonomy): Eukaryota > Metazoa > Arthropoda > Branchiopoda > Anostraca > Artemiidae > Artemia > Artemia sp. Qi Xiang Cuo. The sequence continues at coordinate 32,376,112 of NC_142808.1, forward strand.
AGGGCACTAGACCTTTGAATTTCCAATCGAATGAGCCCTTTTTCAAGTTTCTACGACAAAGATTTCAATAAAAACTTACATGCCCCCAGGGTATAACTTATAACCTTTGCCCTGAAGACTGTGGGGAGAGTGTCCTGCTCAAAGTTATAATTTCCGGACCTTTAACTGCGTGGAACAAAATGGCTATCTCAAAATTTTGATTGGATGTGTTTGGGGAAATGGTGGGCGTGAGAGAGGGGTTAGTTGCCCTCCAATCACTTTCTACTATTAAAAAGGGCACTAGCCCTTTGAATTTTCAAACGAATGAGCTTTTTTGAAGTTTCTACGACAACGCCTTCTATAAAAACCTTATATGCACCCAGGGTATAACTCACAACCCTGGCCCTGAAGGCTGTGGGGGAGTCCTCTTCAAAAAATAATTTCTATCTGGAAATCAACTACGCTGAACAAAATGGCTTTCTCAAAATTTTGATTTGATGTGTTTGGGGGAATGATGGGCGTGGGGGGGGGGCAAGTTGCCCTCCAATCACTTTTGACTATTAAAAAGGGCACTAGCCCTTTGAATTTTCGATCGAATGGGCTTTTTTTGAAGTTTCTACGAAAACGCCTTCTATAAAAACCTTATATGCCCCCAGGGCATAACTTACAACCCTTGCCCTTAAGGCTGTGGGGGAGTGTCCTCCTCAAAAACATAATTTCTACCTGGAAATCAACTATGCTGAAAAAAATTGTTATCTCAAAATTTTGATTGGATGTGTTTTGGGAAATGATGGGCGTGGAAGGGGTGTTAATTGCCTTCCAATCACTTTCGAATATTAAAAAGTGAACAAGACACTCCAATTTGCAATTAAATGAGCCCTTTTCGAAGCTTCTACCATCTTCTTCGATGCAAAGAGCCCTGCTCTTAAATACAAAAATAATAAATGATACATTGTGCCAACATGATTCTTATATACCCTCAGGGCAGAACTTAAAACCCTTGCCCCGAGGGTTGTGGGGGAATTTCCTCCTCAAAAATTTATTTTCTATCTGGAAATCAACTATGCTGAACAAAAAGGCTATCTCAAAATTTTGCTTCGATGTGTTTGGGGGAATAATGGGCGTGGAGGGGCTAGTTGCCCTCCAATCACTTTCGACTATTAAAAAGGGCACTAGCCCTTTGAATTTCCAATTCAATGGGCCTTTTTTGAAGTGTCCATGACAACGCCTTCTATAAAAAACCTTAAATGCCCCAAGGGCATAACTTACAACCCTTGCCCTTAAGGCTGTGGGGAAGTGTCCTTCTCAAAAAAAAAAATTCTATCTGGAAATCAACTACGCTTAACAAAATGGCTATCTCATAATTTTATTGGATGTGTTTTGGGAAATGGTGGGCGTGGAAGGGGTGTTAGTTGCCTTCCAATCACTTTTGACTATTAAAAAGGGCACAAGCCACTCCAATTTCCAATTGAATGAGCCCTTTTCGAAGTTTCTATGACAACTTCTTCGTTACGAAGTGTCCTGCTCTAAAGGAAAAAAAAAGTAAATGATACATTGTGCCAACATCGTTCTTGTATGCCCTCAGGGCATAACTTAAAATCCTTGCCCCGAGGGTTGTGCGGGAGTGTCCTCAAAAGCATATTTTCTATCTGGAAATCAACTACGCTGAACAAAATGGCTATCTCAAAATTTTGATTGGATGTGTTTGGGGGAATGATGGGCGTGGGGGGGGCTAGTTGCCCTCCAATCACTTTCGACTATTAAAATGGGCCCAAGCCACTCCAATTTCCAATCAAATGAACCCTTTTCAAAGTTTTTACGACAACTCCTTCGATACGAAGTGCCCGGGTATGGAGAAAGAAGAAGAAAAAAAAATAATACATTGAGCCCACATTGTTCTTCACTTAGGCAGCGCTATTGCGCTGCCTATGATATATTTGGGCTAAGCATGTAGGCTAGTTTTTAGCCTTGCTCGTTTTATGTAGCATGGAGGCAGGATAGAGAATTTGAGTGTGGTACATTTATGTTGACGGTTTAGTTTTTAATTGTCTTTGTCGAATTCCTTCTCAACATAAATAAATGCCATATTTATGTTAACAGACAATGTTAGAATCAAACAAAGCTTCTATGTAAATCTGTTTACTTAAAAAAGATGGTTATACTATTATTTTACTTTTTATTATTATTTTTTATTGAAATGGGTTGGTGTCTTTTTCTTGTCATAAATGGCATATCGTATGTTTACCAGTAGGAAGGGAGGGGGGGGGGGTATTCTATAGAAGCTATATTTTTCAATGGATTCTCTCCTAAAAACATAAACATCACGCCCTGAAAAACATTTTGGCATCTCAGTCCCCTCTTATAAAAATCTTAATCTGTTTAAATGTTGTAGTTTTATGGTATTTCACTTGTGCCCTTTTTTTACCCTTTTTAAAAAGATTTTTTTCCAGATTCATATTATAATTTGCTCAATTTTTTATCTTCAAACTCACTTGAATCAGACCTCATGTCAAAAAACTTCTTTTATCTTCTTATCTCACTCTCCTTCTCTCCATCACCCTCTCTCTCACACTTCCACACTTTTCTTAGTATGTTGTTTTGTGTTTTGCGTTTGTATTATAAATTGATTTGTTTCACATTAAGATTTGCTTTTAGTTCCACATAACACTTGCATAACATATATAAGGCGTTATAAATATTTATTCGAAACAAAAACGTTTCTTGTCTTGTTTTCTTTTATATCTTGTGTCATAAATAAAGAAGGGAAAGGTTTAATTGTTTTGGGCTTCTTTTTCTTCTTTTTACAGTCAAATCTCACCAGCAAAGCTAATAGGCAGTGAAAGTCACCAAGAAATTGCTTGCAACCATAGACCTGTTTACTAAGTTAAGATTCCAGCAAAAGTGGTCGTTGGAAAAGAAGTAATACAATGTACAATGGATCAAATCCAAGAAATTATTATAGCACATGGAAATATCTTCTAGGAAAGGATTTGCCAATTTAGTTATCTAGATTACCTTCAACGGATCTGAGTTAGTGTCATGCTGTATTTGGAAATGTAATATTTTGAAGGGATTGTCTTTTCGTTTTGTTCTTACAGTTAGCAGTGATTCTTGGACCAAATATTAAACTAGCTCATTAATGGTCGATTTGTTGATTAATACTTTAAATTGGAGGAATTTTTCTAACGTATCTTGTATTTATTTCAGAGATATATCGAATCGTATCCCAGAGACAAGTTGAAGAGCCGGATCCCCGTCAGGAATCGCGAATCAACCCAATTCATATCCAGCAGACCAATGATCATCAAAGTCCTCAGAGCAACTGCTGTAAATAGCCAAATGTGTTTCAGTTGTATATAGCGTACGGTGCTTTAACGGATGTTTCCTTTTCCCTTTTTTTTTTTTTTTTTTTTTTTTTTTTTTTTTTTTTTTTTTGCCGGAATGTATCTTGAAGACAGTTTTTCCTTTTTTAAGTTCTTAGAAAATGCATTCCAGTGATATGATCTTTATTCTTTTTCAAAGGGGGAGGGGGTGATTTTTACCATAATTGGCACATAACAGAGTAATTTGTCAGAGTTGTAAGATTTTGGGCAAGTCATGACGTAGATTATAATGGCTCAAAGCAATATATAGAGGAAGAAAAGAAGGAAACACTACCTACCAAAGGTATTACGAAATTCTATATCAATTCAAATTCTATTCTAAGATATTCAAGAATATTCATCTAATTCTATTCAATTCTAATTCTATGCCAAAAAGTTCTTTCTTTCTGGATTTGAAAATAATTGTCAGTGGTCAAATAGGTCAAAGGTCATGACTGACTTTAACGTTTCATACATGTTTGAATATTGTTTCTGTTGTTTTAACAATTGCTTTACAAGTTACGTAACTCTAAGGATTTTTGTTTCATTTATAAAGTTTAGCCACAAATTTTGAGCAAATTAAAGGAGCATAGTGACTGTTTTGAAAAATTTTGTACCACTTGCGTGATAACAATCTTGAAGTGAAATTGTATGCACTTTAAACTGATGGATGGGAGGCAACTAAACTAGAACAAAAACATGTGTTGGGTCTTACGTCTTTGCGTCTATCTTTCGTAAAAGCACAGCTGGAGAGAGGGGCCTATATTCGAAAGTAGTTTTTTCGATCTTCTGTGTGCTATTAGCACCTAACCTACTATATGTGTCAAAAGTCCTTGCACTTACTTAACGACCATAGATTCGTCATCTAATAGAATCTATGCAAGTGCCCTGAAGAATAAGATTCAATTATTTATAGTTTTCTCTCGTAGGGCTGGGAACTTTAAAATGATGGCTTTGTATTCACTATGTCTTTTTTTGTGATGGAACCGTCCTTCCTTTTTATTCGTAACGTTTTACCTGCCAAAAAAATGTCAGATTAAATTTTCCTTCATCATCTTTGGATTAACATAATCGACAGGATCTGTACTTAATTTCGAAAAGAAATGTCCATATCTGTTGAAACGGACAGGAGGAAATCAACGGTTTTTTATGTAGAGGATAAATAAGTAAGTCTTCATGTACATCAGTGTTGATTTAAAAAGGAAGTTTGGACGCTCCTAAGAAAAGGGACCCTACCTCCTGATTGGGCGTATGGTCAGCCCTTCCTGAAGGGTGGGAACGTGGTAGTTCTAATGTTTATGATGTGGAAAAGTAGAGTATTTTCAGAAGTTGGATTACCATCCCCGTAAAAAATTGTTGTGGGTAAACGTTTCTTTGTGATTTTATTTACATTTAAATTTAAATATTTGAATTTAACGACTTTGAATTCCGGTTATTTTGGAACTGGTCTTTTTTTTCTCTCTTATTTGTTTGTTAACTTATTTGCACTAGGAGTTGCGCCGATTGTATTTTTTTTTTACATTAAAAAAATAGAAGTGCTTCCGTGTTTATGTACTGGAAAATTTAAAGATTTCTAGATTCGGAAAATAGGTCATCCTCTAAAGAATTAATCAGCCAGTCAATACAGCGTTTTACAATTCAGATTTTTTTTTTCTTTTTTATTATTTGATTTGAGCCAGATTCCAAATATCCCCCTTCACATTGTACTTGACTGTCATCGAAAATGTTCTATTCAGAAAACGCCTGAAATTAAATCCTGAGTATGTTTACTTTCTTACTTAGAAGCTAACTCTTTGCCCTCAAAGTTTAGTCGAACACAAACTGTCCAGACAAGTTAAAGCTAAATATAGAATTCAATATTCAAAACGTCAGCCATATGAATACGAAGTCATTAAGGTCTTTTGAATAATGGATTGTGTGTGTTATCAATTTGCAAGAAATTAAGCTTTAATTATCCTGCTGTGTAAATCAAAAATATGCATATATTTTTTTACATTTTTATTAAGCTGTTCCACGACCATATCTGCTTCTAATGTAGTATCTATCGGATTTATAGAGTACAGTATATTTAAAGTACTTGAATTTTTGGAGCAAATTTGAACAATTCGATTTACTGGATGAGTAACAGTGTAGCCAGAATCACAGTTCAGACGAGTCAACCATGGAAAAGGCCTTTAACACCTACTATATAATGGAAAAACCCGTATTTTAGGTAGTATAGTATTTCTTATAGGACAGGCACTAGTAGTAGTAGTTGTATTTCTTAGAGGACAGGCACTACATATCCCAATGAGTGAGCTTTCTGAACTTAAATGCTTCCATAAATTAGGCAATAAATTATATATATATATATATATATATATATATATATATATATATATATATATATTGAACATCCAAGTGCGATAGTCACTATATCTCTCACTTTGTGCTTTAATTACGTTTACGGAATTTATATAGTGGCATGTCTTAATTCATTGATCTAAGGCCATTGACATGTGGGCTTTGCATGACTATCCAGCACCTCCCGTAATTCAAGGTCAGTTTGAAGAATTTTTCTGCATAAAATTGTGGCCCGGAAAGATGTTTTGATCCCCCTCTCGGAAAAAAAACCTTTGATTACTCTTTTCATGGCACACATATGATTATCTCTAAAATTACTGCCCTCTCTTAGAAAGTGACGGACTTAGAAGGATTAGTTGAAGATAAACTACTAAGGCCTTCCCAGAGTATCTTTTTCGAAATTATGTTTCAGTTTCAAATTCGAAAGGAAAAATCTTACGGTACCATCAATATGGCATTAGGTTTGTTTCATCAAATTTCTGTAAAAAATCAGTATGCCATCCTTTTTGTAACTTAACATCAATATATTTGAGCCTTATTTATAGAAGTTAATGCATTATTTTTCAGTTAATTTATCTAGAGTATAATTTATTTTTGAGCAATAAGAAAGATTGCATAGAGTAGTATTCAACTTCTGCGTTTCTTAAGGTTTCTATCGGAGTATAGACTAGAAAATAGTTTGCAGAAAATGGCGTGTAATAATGTAAATATTTGAGTTCAACATACTTAAGCAGTGGATTATTTCAATGAGTTCTGTTTTATTGTTTTTGTCTGTATTCCGTTTTTGAATTAATAAATGGATTGAAGAGGTTTTTCTGTTTTTATCTTGTTGCTAGGTGATTCATATGGTTTGTGAATTCTTTATGTAACAAAGATATGCTAAGGTCCAGCTATTGTTTTGTTGTTGATAAGAAAGAATGCTCAAAGATCATTGGGTTATTCAGTTCACTAAAATTTTAAATATTTACCGACAGGTTAAAGAAGATTATTGACTCTCCTTTGGGTTTAATCGTACATTCATGGCCCTGCTTTTTCCTATCTCTTGGTGTATTGATGAATGTCTTCTATCAAATTTTTAGACTTCAAGGTTGGATTTACCAACCTTACTTCGAAAATTCGCCTTCAAAAGACCCATAATTTAACGAGATTAGTTTTTACTCAAGAAATCAAGTTGCAAATGACCTCTAGGTTCATTTGTTGTGCTTTAACCACTAGGGTATTGCAATTGAGTTTCTAGTTCCCCTTTAAGATAGTGTGTCTGACAAAATAGGGATAGAGGGGATATTGAAATCATACCCTAACACTTGCTTTCTTGATTAAAAAAGAAATAAAAAAAACTCAGTGTATTATTACTACTCGGATTATCAAACCTTATGTGACATCAAATTAGTTATGTTATTTGTTAATTATGCTAACTTCAAATTAGATTTTCCCCTTTTATTACGCTTATTACTGTTTTGCTAAGGGTCTTCGTATAAGTGGAATTGTTTGAATCTAATGAAAATTTTTCATCTGTCTATTCCAAAAGGACTGTAGATGCTTTGATAATAGCGATAATAACGCCGTTAATCAGGCACCTAGTTGGAGAAAATGGGATTTGTGTCTCCTCCACTCCCAAAGGCAATTTTTTTTCGCCGTCCAATTGTTAACAAAAATTGTTAGCCAACAATTCACTGATATGCAATAAGTGGGCGGAAATTCAAGAAACACAAGGCTTGATAATTCCGAGCATTGTTTATCGGGACATAAGGGCCTGAAGACAGAAAAAAAAATGGTGAACGCCTTGATCAAGTAGAATAGCTGGAAATGTTTTTGCCTCTAATTCGCTGTACAAACTTTTGTTTTGGATTTCTCCCAAAAAATGGTCAAGAAATATCAAAACAAAGAAATAAATCTGGAAATGACAGATGGTTCTATGGCCAGTATGAAGGATAAGGAGCAACAATCAAGAGAATGTTTCGCCTGCATACAACAAGGCATCTTCGGGGTAGAAAGAAATAAAAAAAAAACTCCTGGTTTAATGGACGTAGCTGGTAAGTGTATATGTGAGTGTTAATTGTTATAATTAGTTCGGCTGTTTTAGTTTTATATATATATTTTTATTTATATTATTTTACTTTTAGATTTTTGTATATATTTTTTTTCTCGTTTTTTTTTCTACGCTGAGGACTCCTTATTGTATACGGGCGAAATACTCGTTTGATTGTTGTTCTCTTCTTAGCCTTCACACTGCCCATAGATCCGTTTGTCGTTTGCGGATTTATTTCTTTGTTTTGTCATGGTTGGTCAGTTCGGATTTAGATCTTTTATTCGTCAAGAAATATGAACTGTTCCCAATTGTCTATCAATGGTATAAGCACAGGAACTACTCATCCTGCGTTACTATTGTTCGATATTTTTTTTAATATCGCGCTTCAAATTCTATATCGATGATTCGGTTTGTTAGAAAGGTTCTCTAAAATGTCAGTTAACAGTCTAGTTTTGACGGCGGGAAAAACCCTAAGATCCGTGCAAGTGCTCGCTGTCAATTTTAAAGGTAGTCTGTTGTATTCACTGTATATAAATATATACAGTAAGATCACGCCTTAGTGATTTTTGGCTACTATATTCTCGGCGCGTACAAACATCTCCCATTTAATCTGCCATCAGCGGTTCAGTGTATATTACCCTGGAACGCGTATTGTCGCAGAAATTTTCTCAAAATGCCTTAGAAACCAACTCGAGACTTCGAAACCTACTTTGTTCATGAAGTTTGGACATTGGCCGATCATAGGGTCCAAAGCCCGAGTTTTATCAATTGCAACTACAGTTACCGAGAGATGAACAGAGCATCGGACCAAAACATTCACAAGTTACCTTACCAGCAGGAGTCTCCATTTTTCACACCACGAGGTATTTTACCTTCCCATCTGGACAACCCCTTTTTAAAAGTGAGCTCCAGTATACGTGCTTTGGAGGGTAAACCATCCCTTAGTAAACTACCAAATGCGGTTTGTTCTGACTCATCATTTTTATTGACCTTTTCTGCCACTGAAATACTCTGTCACTATCAAATCAGCATAACAAGAATGAGCTCGATACTCAAATAATCTGTTGAGATGTGGCTTGATATTTGACTGACGTGTTGACAGCTTTTTTCCTATCTAGCCGAATCAAAAGGAACGCAAGGTACAAGAATTTCAGCGCTCATGAGGGGATAACGTATTTTTACCGCGATTCAGACAACAAAGCAATAAGTTACAAGCTGTTGTTAACCTGTACATTTGGCAATCAAGCCGCTTACACTACCTATTAGGGCCGCATCCAGTTTTTTTTTCAGGGGGAGGGGGGGGGGTATTTTTCGGGCGGGCTTTAAGATAAAAACTTAAAAAGAAGCATCATATCTTAATGCATTTTTATTACGTTTTTACGTACAAACATTTCGGGAGGGGGGGGGTCAAATCCCCTGAATACAGCCTTGCTAACTAATGACTCAAGAATTTGAACAATTGGAACAGGGAGGGAGTCTTAAACAAGACATTAAAAGATCCCCCGCCTCCCCCAATGCGCTCCATAGAAGCATTTTAAAAGGTACAAGAGCTTGGAAGTTTTATTTTTCTAAATTATTGGCTTCAATGTAATTGTTCTTTTGTAATTCTACATGATGTGTTTTCAAAATACTATTTTTGGAATTGACCTCTGCCTAATAGCAGGTCTGTTAGGCAAGTCACACAAGGAGCCTTGGCTACCCCCCGAAATCACTGTAATTTTTCTAAAATTCCTGCAATTTTTCATAATTTAATTAAGTAATGATTCCATTTTTTAAACTTCCTCCCCACAATAAATTCCAGCGTATATGCCTGTTCCCCCACATTACATGAACAAGAGTTGGCTATAATAAAAATTTAAGGCCATGGCCTGGAGTAAAGAGCCATAAGCCTTCAAAGTATTATCTATTTATGTATTATTTGTATATATAGGCAGTGCAATAGGGCTTAGTTGTTAGCTTTTTTCTTTTTTTCTTTTTTTAAAGAGGACGATGTCGGCACAATGTTATTTTCTTGTTTTGGCCAGGGCACTTCGTATCAAAGGAGTTGTCGTGGAAACTTCAAAACGGCTCATTCGATTGGAAATTGGAATGGCTAGTGCGCTTTTTAATAGTCGGAAGTGATTGGAAGGCAACTAACACCCCTTGCACGCCCACCATTTCCCCAAACACATCCAATCAAAATTTTGAGATAGCCATTTTGTTTAGCGCAGTTGCTTTCCAGGTAGAAATTATGTTTTTGAGGAGGACATTCCCCCCACAGCCCTCAAAACAAGGGTTGTGATTTATGCCATGGGGCATATAAGATTTTTTTATAGAAAGTGTTGTCATAGAAACTTCAAAAAGGGCTCATTCGAATGGAAATTCAAAGGGCTAGTGCCCTGTTTAATAGCCGAAAGTGATTGTATGGCAACTAACCCCCCTCTCACACCCAACTTTTCCGCCAGCACATCCAATCAAAATTTTGAGAAAGCCAGTTTGTTTAACATAGTTGAAAGTTCTGGAAATTAGGTCTTTGAAGACGGCAACCCACAGCCCTCAGGGCAATGGTTGTAAGTTACGCCCTTGGGGCATATAAGGTTTTTATAGAAAGCGTTGTCGTAGAAACTTCAAAAAGGGATCATTCGATCGGAAATTGAAATGGCTTGTGCCCTTTTTAATAGTCGAAAGTGATTGGAAGGCAACTAACACCCCTTCCACGCCCACCATTTATCCAATCAAAATTTCGAGATCGCCATTTTGTCCAATGTTTTTTAATATTCCAGAAATTATATTTTTAAAGATGACACTCCCCCCAAAGCCCTTAGGGAAAGGGTTTTGGGTTAGGGCCCAGGGGTATATAAGGTTTTTTATTGAAAGCTTTGTCGTAGAAACTTGAAAAAGGGCTCATTCGATTTGAAATTCAAAGGGTTAGTGCCCTTTTTAATAGTCGAAAATGATTGGAGGGCAACTAACCCCCTCTCATTCCCACCTTTTCCTCAAACACATCCTCTCAAAATTTTTAAATATCCATTTTGTTCAATATAGTTAAAAGTTTTAGAAATTAGGTCTTTGAGGATGATAATCCCCCTCAGGGCAAGGGTTGTAAGTTATGCCCTGGGGGGGCATAGAAGGTTTTTATAGATAGCGATGTTGTGGAAACTTCAAAAAGGGCCGATTCGATTGGAAATTGAATGGGCTAGTGCCCTTTTTAATAGTAAAAATTGATTGAAGGGCAAATAACCCCCCTCTCACGCCCACCATTTCCCCAAACATCCAATCAAAATTTTGAGATACCCATTTCCCCAAACACAATGAAAATTTTGAGATATCCATTTTGTTCAACGCAGTTGAAAGTTCGGAAACTATATCTTCGAGCAGGACACTCCCCCCACAGTCTTCAGGGCAAGGGTTATAAGTTATGCCCTGGAGACATCTAAGGTTTTTATTGAAAGCTTTATCGTAGAAACTTGAAAAAGGGATCATTCGATTGGAAATTGAAATGGCTAGAGCCCATTTTAATCGTCAAAAATGAGTGGAGGGCAACTAACACCCCTCTCACGCCCACCATTTCCCCAAACACCTCCAATCAAAATTTTGAGATATCCATTTTGTTTAACGTAGTTGAAAATTCTGGAAATTAGGTCTTTCAGGATGATACCCCCCTTAGAGCCCTCAGGGCAAGTGTTGTAAGTTATGCCCTGGGGGCGTATAAGGTTTTTTTATAGAAAGTTTTGTCGTAGAAACTTCAAAAGAGGCTCATTCAATTGGAAATTGACTGGGCTAGTGCTCTTTTTAATAGTCGAAAGTGATTAGAGGCTAACTAACCCCCCTCTCACGCCCACCATTTCCCCGAACACATCCAATCAAAATTTTGAGATTGCCATTTTGTTGATTGTTGTTGAAAGTTCTGGAAATTAGGTCTTTGAGGATGACAACCCCTCGCAGCCCTCAAGGATAAGGTTGTAAGTTATGCCCTGGGGGCATATAATGTTTTTATAGAAAGCGCTGTCGTAAAAATTTCAAAAAGAGCTCATTTGATTGTAAATTGAAAGGGTTATTGCCCTTTCAATTTTTTATGGAAGGGATGGTTGGTTGACTTCAGAAAAGGCTCGATCTTTCTCCCTGAAAAAGACTGCGTCAATATAAAATAAACAGAAGTTAATCATAAAAACTTGTTGCATAAAATAAGTTTTTGAAAAAAAGTAAAGAACTCAATTAAACCATAAATGAACAAAAATAGAATCAAATAATTTTACCAAGCATACATTTTTGAATAAATATCAGCATATGTATATTAAACTGACAATGCCCCTTTTTTCAGTAAATTCACCTGAATTTTTTTCAGTAAAGTACAAATTATATTCTGGCGTTTAGAAAGCATAAGGTTTGGAAACCTTCTCAGATTAATTTCTGCTCGTTTTGAGTTTGACTTCATTTTGATTTCTGTTCGTTTTCGGTTTTATTTATTTATTGATACCGATTTGTGGTAGTTGTATGCTTGGTAAATTATTTGATTCTATTTTTGTTCATTTATGGTTTAATGGAGTTCTTTACTTTTTTTTGAAAAACTTACTTTGTGCAAAAAGTTTTTTGATTAATTCCTAAAAACATCTAATAATAACATTGCACTACTAATTACTAATTTTTATATTTGTATTGGAATAAGTTAATTTAAAATTAGATTCTTTAAAATGTAGTGTTACAAAGGTGAAGCCAAGTTTCGTGTTCAAGAGAAATCTGACGCGTCTGCCCGTGAAAAAAAAAATCGAATGTCGCTTATGTTTATACTTGTTTAAATATTCTCCGGAGCACTTGCATCTCGACCCGGCTTTGTATCAAACAATTCGTGGTAACGAACTGTAAGTAAGGAGCGACCCGGCTCAATGGTAACCGAAACTCTAAAAAACAGAAAGAATCAGATTTTAATTTTAATTTCAAATATATAAGTTTCATCAAGTTTAGTCTTACCCATCAAAAGTTAAGTGCCAGAGAAAATTTGGCTGATTTTCGAAAAAAGGGGAGAAAGACCCCCTAAAAGCTATAAAATCTTGATAAAATTCACATCATCAGATTCAGCTTATAATAGAAACGTAATGTAGAGGTTTCAAGCTCCTATATACAAAAATGTGGAATTTTGCATTTTTTGCCAGGAGAAAGATCACGGATGCGTGTTTATTTGTTTTTTTTCCCCAGGGGTAATCGTATTGACCCAGTGGTCCTAGAATATCGTAGGAGGGCTCATTAGAACGGGAATTAAAAGTTCTAGTGTCCTTTTTAAGTGACCAAAAACAATTGAGGGCAACTAGGCCCCCTCCCACGCTCATTTTTTTCTCAAAGTCACTCAATTAAAATTTTGATATAGCATTTTGTTCAGCATAGTCAAAATCTAATAAATATGTCTTTTAGGATGACTTAATCCCCCACAGTTTCCAGGGGAAGGGCTGCAAGTTATGAACTTTGCCCATTGCTTCATATTGTATTGGTTATTGGGAAGTATACAGACATTTTCAGGAAGGATTTTTTTCTGGTGGGGGGGGGGCTGGAGGAGGAGGTTACTCGGGAAAATCTTTCCGTGGAGGATGTTTCTTTGGGATAAGGGGCATTTCTATAAAGGGGGAGCCGGATTTCCAAGCATTATTTAAAAAACGATCAGAAATTAAATTAAAAAAAACAAGTTTTTTCAACTGAAAGTAAATAGCAACATTAAAACTTAAAACGAACAGAAATTATTACGTATATGAGGGGGCTCTCCCCCAAGTCAATACCTCGCTCTTTACGCTACAGTTTTTTTTAGTGCTTTTAAAAGAGCTATCTATTCTAATTAAACAGCTTTTGTGATTCAGGGGTTTGTGAATTAAAAGAATTTTAACTTTTAACGTAAAGAGCGTGGTATTGACTAAGGGGAGAACCCCCTCATATACGTAATAACATATACGTAATAAAAAAAAACAAGTGATACGGGTCAATAGTAATCGAAACTTTTAAAAACGGAATTTTGATGTCAATAAATGTATCAAAAGAATGGGCTTATAATGCTGATTCTAAATAAATAAATTTTTTTAAGTTTAGTATTACTCATTAAAGGCTACGAGCCTGAGAAAATTTATCTTATTTTTTAAATCGAGAGGAAACATCCCCTACAAGTGAAAAAATTTTAATAAAAATCACACCGTCAGACTCAGCGTATCAGAAAACCCTATTACATAGGTTTCAAGCTCATATCTGCAAAAATCTGCAACTTTGTATTTTTTGCCAGAAGAAAAATATACGAACATAGAAGTTCGTTACGTAAGTAAATTTGTAAATTACGTCAGAAGCAAATTTAGAGACAGCCATTTAGCAAAAGAAAAGTAAAATTTTTATGCAAATTTTGTTTACTTATTCGATGGCGGTGAGCCAAAATAAAAGCTGCATTAACTAAAAAACGATCAGAAATTAAATAAAAAAAACAAGTTTTTTTAAACTGAAAGTAAGGAGCGACATTAAAACTTAAAACGAACAGAAATTATTACGTATATGAAAGGGGCTTTCCCCTCCTTAACGCCTCGCTCTTTACGCTAAAGTTTGACTCTGTCTCACAACTTTATTTTTTAAACAATACAAAACTTTATCGTGAAGAGCGAGGCGTTAAGGAGGGGACAGCCCATTTCATATACGGAATAATTTCTGTTCGTTTTAAGTTTTAATGTCGCTCCTTACTTTCAGTTTAAAAAACTTGTTTTTTTATTTAATAATGGTTTAGATAGGGAATGAGCATACTATATTATATTTATATACAGTGTTTGTATTGTAAAAACTTGATTAATTACGGCAATTTGGTTCGAATTGTTTCAGCTCCCGGGTATTAGCCGCGAACTATGACCGCATTCTTTACAGACAACAGCTCTAAATTGGTCATAGTTGTTAGCTTTTTTCTTTTTTTTTTTTGTCAGTAAAAACTGGGTTAGCCATGCCTGCCAAAAAAAATGCATATTCTGTCTCACAGTTTATGGTTAGATATGCTGTAAATAATTATCGGTTCTTGTCTATCGATTGGTGACGTGGGTGAAGTTGCTAGGTATTTTCATTTCGTTGCAATCTTATTTGACACAATGCTTTCCGTCACTTCGGCATTTAATCCAGTAGTTCAAGCTTCTAATTACTCAAAGCTTGTATTTCCTAGAGAATGGGATTTTGAACTAAATATGATTATGGAATCAGCTTATTGGGATTTGAAGCTGTTAACATAAAGCAGAAAAAAACTGCTAATTCAGTTCCATATTGGAAGTATAAAAATCAGAGTTTTGTTTTAACTCTGATAGAAATTTTTAAGTTTTTTCCCGAGTGTTTCAAGTTTTTGGTGGTCCTCTGAGCAGGGATAAGATCCGCGCTTACCCCTTGCCTTCTGAGCGTTTGTAAAAGAATAAATAATTACTTGCCGCCGTACTCTGGTATGTGCTGATTGGCATGATTAAAATTAATCTATGGGTCATTCGCACTGACGACAGAAAAGAGGAATATATAGCAGAGGAAAAATAACTAACAAATACAAGACGGGATTAGAAGCGGATAGCTACAGTGTTTATATTGAAACTTACTTTTTTTTTCAGGAGTATAATTTTATTTACACAAAATTTACAAAAAACAAACGCCAAGGAACGTTTCGGTTCGTTAGGCCACGTCCAACTTCCAACACATAATTTAATATAAATAAACAAAACAATATCCCCCACCAACAGGATAACAAAACAACACAACTAAAAATTCCATTATGGCACTACTAAAAAAAAAAAAAAATCAAACAAATTGATAAATATTATTAAAAAAATCCCTCAATTTTCCCCGAAAACTTCTTCGGTCATGCTCACGCACAACCCCAATTGGTAAATGACTCCAGGAGCTCGGTAAATCATGCAGAGCAGAGAACTGTGACTGGATTGTTTCACACTGCGGCCGCCGAAATGCATCTGCATTTCTTGTATTATAATTGTGAAGATCCACACCAGTTATAAACATACCATTAAAACATTCTGAGGTAAATTTATTAATAATGTCAAGCATTAGCATAGATCGATAAAAAAGGAATATACCTGCTAGAGGAAGAATACTCAGTTTCAAATGCACATTTCTCACTGAATCTCTCGGTCTATAATTCGATAAAATCCTAGTGGCAGAATTCTGAAAAAGCCTAAGTTATTTCAGACGGGACTGAAAATTTGAATACCATACCGAACAGCAATATAAAAGGTACAAACGTACAATTAAAAAATACAAAACTCTAAAGGCTATTTTCGGACAAATGTGCTTCAATTTCCTAATAATTCCAACATTACGGGCAATTTTAGATTTTATATGATCTGAAAAACTAAGCGTCTCATCTACAATAATGCCTAAATACCTAGTCGACTGTACTCTATTAATAAATGAATTCCCACACCTCAACTTATCTACCCAAGGATAATACTTTTTAGAACAAGCATACAACACAAAATTACGCTTCTCAAAATTTATTTTCAGTTTATTCAACCTAGTCCACTTTTCAATCAAACTTATATCATATTCAACTGCTCGGATCAACTCTTTTTCAGTTCTCGTGCATACCGTTAAATTAGTATAATCAACAAATAAAACTAATGCTTTTACAGGGATCACATTTGGGTTTTTTACTAATTACCTTCAAAAACCTAGATCAATGTTTACTTTTTGGCTAAATAATTATTGTGAAAAAAACGAGTTAAACAGTCGCAGCTGGTAATTGAAAAATACAGCAGGTACTTCAAAAGAAAACAATACACAACGTGAATGAGCCAGTATAACATTTATCACATGTCCAACTGTTTTTTCAAAACTCGTGGACCGGTTCACAAATGTATGTAGTTCAAACTAGCATTTAAAGTTAAAATTAATTTCAAACTAATCGAGACTGACTTGAAACAAGTTCAAAACTCGAACGATCTTCAGTTTTGGATTTAATGCTCAGTTTAATCGTGTCTTTATTACGAGATTTACTTTCAGATTTACGGAAGCCCAAAAAACGTTGAAAATTTGCGACGCATAATAAGAATAAAAATACATCATATTATTTATGAAACAGATGTATTTCTTATACAACCATTATTACTAAGGATGAAGGTTCCACTGAATATAGAATAGTAGCAGGATTTTCGCTAAGTTGGAGCGTATGGGAGACCAAAAGAATATGAAGGAAATCAGAACTAAAGATATTTAAAAAGGGAGTCGGAGACGACTAAAGAAGGATCACGGGGCCCTAACGTCAAGAAGACCCAGTGCCAGATTTTTCAGCACGAAAATTTTCTTTATAAATCTCAGTTTTTTTTGTAATCTGTTATTAAAATATTCTTTATTCCGGGCTTTTTTATGACTTCCTTTCCTCCGATTAGAAACCATAAAAGTATTACAACCAGTCACATCAGATTTTTTCATAATTTTTATGACATTTGCATAGTTAACCTGTATTTGTTATCCGAATGAAGTTGGAATGAATTCGGAAAAATTCGTTCAGAAATCCCTTGAAGGGTCCATTAGCAACATTTAAGAGGTCTACAATCTGTTAACTAAAGTTCAAACATAACTAACTACATACTGTTGCACATGTCTAGTTAGAAACTGTTGAGTTCTATGACACAAACTCATGAAAATAATGGGGGGGGGGGGTACAAAATATATTTTCAAAACCTAGTAGGCGGGATTTTTTAATGAAAATACTAAAAAAGAGTGCTTTTCAATGCAAATACCAAAACCGGTATTTTTCAAAGTCTGAGGGGGACAAATGCCACTCCCTCCACAATTGGAGCCCTTGGTAGACTTTTGAGATACTTTAAAAAACAAAAGCGGTCTACAATCAAAAAGTTTGAGAGGCTCTACAGTACACAAACTAAGAATTTAATTGCCAGAGACGGTAAAAGGATTGTTATGTACTGTTCGTTGCATCTAATCGGAGTTATCACCTGCAATACCCAGAGCCAATGTTTGGAAATCCCATCTTCATTTGCATTCACCTTGCTAAGAAAGAACATAAAAACTGAAAAGGGGATGACGGAAAGAAATTTTTGTCACCTCTCAATTCTTTTGAAAGTACGTTTGTTTCTCGTTTTATTTTTAAAGTAAAGCGTAGCATTTATTGAAACAATTTTGCAGTTTCTGATGGTGATGTAGAAAGGGGGCCTAATTCGATTTTTGATGATCGTCTCTATTTATGTAACTGCAATAATATTACTATGAGCATAATACACATTCCAGTTGCTAATACAGAAAAAAAATAGTAAATAATACTTTATCAATTTTTTACGATTCAAAGTCAAAATCAAGCATATTATCTCGTTTCCCATGCAATACTGAAATATAAAAAAAAAGAAAAACAAGAAAAAAAAAAAAAAAAAGTTGGAGAATAAATTACAACTATTTAAAAAAATTGAAGTTTTCAACATTTCGATGAATCAACTTTTAGATGTTTTGCGAGTTCTGGGTGCTATAATTGGTTTAAAAACGACTGTTAAGAATACTAAGTCACTAAGGCTAGGAACAAGGGAAGATGAAAAGGTAAAGTTGGGTAACGAGAAGATTGATCAGGTGAACAGCTTCACTTACCTTGGTAGTATTATTAGTAAAGACGGTGGGAGCAGAGAAGATGTTAGAAGCAGAATTGTCATGGCTCAGGGTGTTTTTTTCACTGTTAAAAAATGTTTTGAAGAATAGGAAGATAAGTCTGCAAGCCAAGATTAGAATTTTGGAAGTTACGTTGATGACAGTGGTCAATTATGGCTCTGAAGCATGGGCACTCCGAAAAGCGGATGAAGATTTGCTAGATTTTTTCGAGAGAAAATGCATACGGATTGTTCTGGGTACCCGGCTGACTGACCGTATTTCAAACAGTAGGCTTTACGAAAAGTGGGGTTCAACTCCGCTTTCTAGGGCTATAATGAGGGAAAGGTTGAGATGGCTAGGGCACCTTCTGCGGATGTCAGACTGCCGAAGATTGTCCTTTTCGGGCAACCGTCTAGGGATAAACGGAAAGCAGGACGTCCGTGGTTGGGATGGGAGGATTTCATAAAGAAAGATTCAAAGGAAATGGGAGCTTCCTAAGAGGGTGTAAAGAGGGAGGATTTGAATAGATTCGGATGGAGGAGGAGCGTGCGTAGCTGTGTTGGCCTCAAGCGGCTTGGTGCTGCAGTGAGTTGTTAGTAGTAGTAGTATTAAAAAAAAATTATCAAGAAACTAACGTCAAAGTTTTTTTTTTTTATGAAACCCCTTTAGTGAGGTTCAAAAATAACTTCTCCGGTTGGGGTGATATAGATATCGTTTTTTTTTTATTATCAAAGAAATGATAATAACTACGCATTGAGAATTAGATTATTGCAATTGCAATAACCTAATTTAGATTATTGGGCTATTATACTCAATAATTTAGATTATTGGATTTGTAATATTGCATTTGCAATGCACATGGTCGGTATCTCTAGAGCCCAGTTGTAACTTAAACTGACTCGGTGTTTACACAAAACCGAACTGAAGCTCGGTTAAATGACAGTTAGCTTCAAGTTTTTCAAGCCGAACAATTCACCTTGACTACCTTAGCTAGAAGCAGAATTTTTCCGCTCAGACCACCGTGGAAGATTTATGGGTAGCAAGGAAGCTAATTAAACAGTAGTGTTGTGTGCAACGTTAAAGAGGTTTCAAAAATAGTGTAGCGTTTACGTAAATGGTTTCATCTTGCGTCGCTCGTTTTCGACCTTGAAAGCTTTTATTGAAAAAAGAGACTATTTACCTTTCTTTAAAATTGCTTACATAATGATTGTTTCAAAAATTTCCGCAAAGACTTCAGAATCCAAAATTACAAACGCTTGATTAAATTATGCTTTTATATCGGCATCATTGTTCAAAGTTACTAAATAGTCACTTAAACATGTATATCTCTAACTATTCTATTGGTAAAGCTTATTCAATGAATCAGGAGCGCTGAAAAGACTACCAAAATCTAGCAAGACTAGAACCTCAAGGGAGAGAAAAGAAATCAAACGCCGCCTAAGAGTTCTGAGTAAACTCATATGAGCCGCTTCTCAATTATACTTTTCCTGAGCAAAGACGAAAAGCATATTCCGTTATTGTTGGTGAGTCGTTTTGGCTGAGAAATTTGCACTCCGTTGCCCAAAAACTTACAAAACTACGGTATGCTCAGAAGAAATGAATGCACTTGATGATTGTCAACTAAACTATTTCCTAAAATAGACAACAAATCCTAATTTTGTGCTAGCATTCTGGTTTATTGGAAGTTTTCAATATGTGTTTTTCACATTTCAAGCATAAAACTCAGAAAAATACGAACCTTTTAAATCAAATATTGCTCAGCTCCACATTACTGCTGAAGATAAAAATGAGAAGTCAATAAGTATAAAATTATTTCACCAGGGCTTTTTGAACAATATGGTACACAGCTTTAAATAATACTTAACCAGCTGAAGCCAATTATCTGGATCTGGCACAGATGGTTTACAGGGTGGGGGGTCAACTAAGAGACGGATGAAAACTAATTAGCTGACACATAGACGAATATTAAAAACACGTAATTAAGGTCCAAGATACATAACCATAAAAAAACCTTGTCTGTTTAAATGTAGCTGAGAGTGAGCCCTAACTTAAAGTAAAAATATACTTCATCCAAATTTATTAAAAAACATAGAAGTAATCAAAGAACCACATATCCCAAGATGTCTGAATTTCAAAACCTATAAAATTAGCAGGTTTTATGATTTCTTCTTTCTTTTCTTATCCTTTTTGGCTTCACCTGGAATCACATTCAAAGCTACGATTCCAAGAAGCAGAAGCAGAACTCCACCAACTGAAGATATAGCATAAATTGGGTTTTCTTTGAACCAAAAGACGCAGCGATCAACCAAAGCATCACTAAAATAAATAATTATTATAATGAAAAAAACAAAAAAAAAAAACAAAAAAACCTGAAATTCTAACATCTAAAGAAACGCGAAAATGACGTTTGTCAGACAGCTGAGCCACTCAGATGGCTAATCAATTACCTCCAGGTAAGTTACCCTTAGATTTCTGCATCGAAATGCTTGATTGACTTTTACATCGATCGTTAAAAAAAACTCCCTAAATATGATGATCAACATTCATAAACACCCGGGCTGACACCCAAATCCTTCTCGGCCCAAAAATTTTGACGAGCTTGAGATTAAGAGACTAAAATGGCTTTTTAGTTTTAATATCAACATTTGATCAGATAGGTAGGCCGTTCAGATGTCCAATCGATTAATTCTAATTAATTTTTCCACTTTTAAGTCTTAAAATTGTTGGTCTATATTACCCTGAGTCTTCAGCTGAAAATTCCTTAAAAATAAGTATTAACATCCAACTAAGTAAATACTGGAACATATATATATATATATATATATATATATATATATATATATATATATATATATATATATATATATATATATACATATATATATACATACATATATATACATATACATATATATACATATATATATATATATATACATATATATATATATATATATATATATATATATATATATATATATATATATATATATATATATATATATATATATATATATATCCCCTTTAAAAGTCAAGTTCACTGCAGTTTTTGAATACATTTTTTAAAACTAATCATTTAATGTTAAATCCAGAGACACAGTGCAAGCCCATGCTAGTTAGTCCTCTTTTATTTATAGTCGCAATATTTCTACTTTGCATTTTATTCAGAACTTTGCCTTTTAAGACGAGGAATGGAAGCAAATAAAAGTTTTCACCAAAGAAAGTTTTACTTCTGATTTGTATTATAATTCTTGTAACCAAAATAAAATCTGCTTAAGATGAAGTGAAATAGGGTTAACTTAAGACTTCGTCAAATTGCAAAATAACGATAGCCAAAAAAAGTTTTGACTGGGTTTTTGTTTTTCTATCTTCAGTTAATTATAACTTAATTACTACAAATAAAGTCTCTCAAAGATTTTTAAATCGATTAAAATAATTTAAAGAATAAAGAATTTCGAATAGAATTTCGCAGTTAAATAAAATGACGCACACACAACTTAACATAAAGCAACATAATACAAATAAATCTATACATTTCTAATCCACCACAGACTTCGGTCTCATATCACCCACCATAGTTTTTCTAAAAAAAAATTATTACATATTTGTACATTATTATATACTAACTAATTCACCCCAGCACTCCAAGTTGTGCACGACAGAAAGCGACTTTTATGCTGGTTTCAAATATATAAGTTTTAATAGGTTTAATATATATATATATATATATATATATATATATATATATATATATATATATATATATAGAGAGAGAGAGAGAGAGAGAGAGAGAGAGAGAGAGAGAGAGAGAGAGAGAGAGAGAGAGAGAGAGAGAGAGAGAGAGAGAGAGAGAGAGAGAGAGAGAGAGAGAGAGAGAGAGAGAGAGAGAGAGAGAGAGAGAGAGAGAGAGGGAGAGAGAGAGAGTGGGGGGGAGAGAGAGAGAGAGAGAGAGAGAGATAGAGAGAGAGATAGAGAGAGAGAGACAGAGAGAGAGAGAGAGAGACAGAGAGAGATAAATATAGCATAAAAAAGAAAAGAAATACATATACTAAAATTTATGGGACAGAGTAGAAGATTGTGTGAGGTTTAACTACAAATGTTCGTTTTTGATGTGGTTGAGCTGTGTGAGACTTGTATCCAAAATCATCTCTCGATTTACTTTTTCAAAAAATTGTTTAATTTTTCCAACAAAGAAGGAAAGAATAAGAGAATAAAAAAAAACTCACAATGGTTTTTGAGGAGTTGGTACAGTCTCGCTTGGAAAGTTCTTATAAAATCCAGTTGCAAATGCTGCAAACGACGATGCATCTTGATTTGGAAGTCCATATCGGTAGTATTTTCCCTGCCGGACCCTGACGAAAAAAAGCAGAAAATTATTAATTCATGTATTTAAATAAAATAAAATAGATTCAGAAAATTATTGATTCATATATTTAAATAGACAATAAAATACATTAAATCAGTTATTAGGCCACTTTTCTGTAGATAATGTTTTTTTTTTGTATCAATTACCTTACCTAGTATGGTGAGAAGAAATAAGGATAATCCCTACAGGGCATATACCCAAGGGTGCCTTCTCTTCAGAAATCTGTAAAGTCTGTATAATACCTCCACATAATGTACTGTTTGCCAAACAAATACCACCCTCCCCTCGCCTGACAAATTCAAGCCTGCGTGTATAACCACCAACTCTAGCAATGCATCGTGTGTCAATTTCTGCAGAGAAGCGACCTTGGGCGGTGCAACATTGCCCAATTGAATCAAACAGTTCGTGGTAACGAACTGTAAGCAAGGAGCGATCCCGCTCAATAGTAACCGAAACTCTAAAAAACGGAATTTCAATACCAATACATGTATAAAAAGAATCGGGGTTTTATGCAGGTTTCAAATTTCAATAGGTTCAATAGGTTCAATTTTCAAAGTTTCAATAGGTTTAATCTTACCCATCAAAGGTTATGAGCCAGAGAAAATGTTCCCGATTTTTAAAAAAAAGGGGGAGACCCTAAAATTCATAGAATCTTAATGAAAATCACATCATCAGATTCAGCGAATCAGATTACCATAGTGTAGAAGTTTCAAGCGCCTATCTGAAAAAATGTGAAATTTTGTATTTTCTGCCAGAAGGAAGATCATGAATGCGTGTGTTTTTTCTTTTTTTTTCAGGGGTGATCGTATCGAACCAATTGTCCTAGAACATCGTGAAAGGGCTCATTCGAACGAAAAGTTCTAGTGCCCTTTTTAAGTGATCTAGTAAAAATGGGACGGCAACAAGGCCCCCTCCCACGCCTTTTTTTCTCAAAATCGTCCGATCAAAATTTTGAGATAGCCATTTTGTTCAGCATTTTTGAAAGGCCGAATAACTATGCCTTTTGGGATATCATGACCCTGACACTGCCCCTGGGGATAGGTTGTTAAGTTACAAAATTTGCCAATTGTTTACGTATAACATTTGTTATTAGAAAGTATGCATACATTTTTCGGGGGAAGGGGAATTTTCTGATGGTGGGATTTTCCTCAGGGATAATTTTCTATTGGGTGAATTTTTCAGGGAAAATTTTACACTGGGGGAATTTGTCAGAGGTCCTATACGAAATCCTGCTTATGTCTTGCAACCTCTTTTCTGTCTCAATTTTACGCATCGAGATGTTAAGACTAATTGTCTGGAGTAAATTTTCACCAGGATTGAATTGTCTAGAGAATAAATCCTTGGGGAGGAGGGATTTTTCCGTGGAGAAGTAGCCAGATTTCCTGGCATTATTTAAAAAAAAATCAGAAATTAAAAAAAACAAGTTTTTTCATCTGAAACTAAGAAGCGACATTAAAACTTAAAACGAACAGAAATTACTACGTATATGAAGGGGGATGTCTCCTCCTCAACACCCCGCTCTTTACGCTAAATTTGTTAGAAAAAAGCTTCTTATTGTTCTGATTAAACAAACATAAAGTTTCAGAGGTCGTTCTAAAAGAATTGGGACAAAATTCAAACTTTAACGTAAAGAGCGAGGTGTTGATGAGGAGGCAACCCCTTTCATATAGGTAATAATTTCTGTTCGTTTTAATTTTAATGTTGCTCCTTACTTTCAGTTGAAAAAACTTTTTTTTTTTATAAAAGAAAAGAAACAGAGCAAGTACCTTATTAAGTATGAAATTATGACCATAAAACAAATTGAAATGATTTAATTTCATACAAAAGATAACTAAAACAGAAATTAGAAAAAAATCGTTCCTGAGGCTCAAAAGAAGCATAAAGAGGTATATCAAAAACCTAAACCTTAATAAATGATTCTGCATTTGTGTTTTCCTATCACATAGCATTTGTGATAGCGGCTAAGATGCGACAGTGGCTAACTCACCAAGACAATATTTTCAGAAATTGTCAGTTAGCTTCTTAGTCAGAAAATAATTTATTAACACTAAATTTCAGATACCTAACCTTTCCAATTTTCCAGACCCCTTCTGGGTAAAAAAAAAAAAAAAAAAAAAAAAAAAAAAAAAAAAAAAAAAACAAAAAAAAAAAACGATAAAACAGCCACAAAGGGCCTTCAAATATGAAGGGTTTAAAAATAATGCTCAAGTAAACGAAGCCCCCAGATTTTGTACGGAAAGAGAAAGACTTCGAAAATGCATCACAAACTACTTCCAGCCCATGAGTAAAACACATTTAAATAATCTTATGGATGCGCAGGGACGTACCCAGGATTTTTGTTTGGGGGGGGGGGGGCACAAAAAAAAATAAAAAAACGCATCAAACCCCCTACCCCCCCCCCTGGATACGGCTTTGTGGATGCATACAACCGTTCATCATAAGGGGAGAACAATGTAAGCCATAAAACGTGTAAAGAAGAATCAATACAGGAAAAAACGTAAGAGATGGCATAACTGGACCGACTGAACTCTCCTTTCCTGTGATAAGGCCTATTCATGAACACTCCGTTAATACAACAAGAGTAATCAACAAACCAGACAACCAAGTTCAGTTTCTAAGATTTGAAATCAGTGTTGGAACTTTCTAATAAAAAATCAATGAACCAAAATTGGAAATTTTCCCTTGCTCCTTCAAAATTGCATGAAAGTCCATCGCAGTAGTTAGACTCAAGAATTCTCGAGTTGTTCTCCAATTTTTTCCACTCACTTAAGCACGGTTACAATACATTCAAGACCAGATTAGGACCTTGCAAGATCCTACACTAATAGATTTTGAGTATTTTCAAAGACCACACTGCCTTTCTATGACAAACAAATAAAAGTTCAATAGGGATAAATCCTTTTATTAGACAGTGAAAACAGTTATAAAACCTCTGGATATTTCAATCACATACACAGTGATCGTCATTAGCAGATGAAAATCTTTGATTTTATAACTGTTTTCACTATCTAATAAAATGATTTATCTTACTGGACGTGTATTTTTTCGTATTAGATTTAAAGCCCCTTTAGATAGACTCTATTTTATCTAAATCTAGGAGTAAGGATATAGCAGACTCCTAACTGAGCCCTTTCATATAAAATGTACGAGCTGCATATTAAGCTTAAAAGGATTATTCGGTAGAGCAGTTTCAAATTGTCTTAGTCATTCCTCAACCCAATTTAGTGCGTTTTAATAACTAGGCTGCGGCATTTAATAGCCTATTAAGTAACACGGCCTAGAGTACATTCTAATCACAATTACACAATTGGTCAATCCAAATTACAGTAAAAGAACTGACAGTTACAACCCAAGGATTTCGAATCTCTTCTAATTCCCTTAAAAATAAATTTCAGGCAAATGGTCTCACAATCATTTAGCTCGTATATATCTATTCTGTCTAGCATCATCCTTCACCACTAATTGGTCTAACAACTCAGTAAACTTAAATAAGCGAAGCGAAAACATAGAACTGATGCATAATGCCCTGAATGCGTCAAACACCAAGAAGCTTCAAGCTTATAGATCTGAATGGTTCAGAGCATTCAGAACAAATAGTTATCGAAAAGTTGGCTATCAAAAAACACCTCGAGGACTAAGCAAACACAATCAGGGAAACGAAATCCAACTCGACTCGAAATCCGGTTTGACTCAAAATCTTTTCAATAAGACTTGAAATATTAATTTTGTGCTTTACATTCGTACACATCTCAAGCAGACATTACCATGATCAATGAAAATTCGTCATATGCAAATACTAGGATGGAAGATGGATTTAATTAGTTAGAGTAATTAGTTGTCAATACTTTAGCAAAACAAGGAATTGCCTCAACAAACAGAGGGTCACTTACAAAATGATTTCTGGGATATTGGAAACCTTGAATCTTGAGGCAGTTGAAATCCCACCACCTTCGACAATATCAACTCTAGCAACATTCATCTGTCCGTGCAGTCGGGCGGCCACTGCTTCCCACCTAGCTTCAAGTTTCTGACAATCTTCATTATCAGGACGACAACTAGGACAAAAAAATTAATTAGAGAAAATTTAAGTTCTTTTAATTAAAGTTAGTTAATAATTTAATAAAAATTCTTTTAACAATATTGAAAAAAGCATATCATTCTGGTTAAACAAATTTTCGTAAACAACTATTATGCAAATTTCCTAATTACCAGAGCGGATAATATGATAATGTGCAGCAGAAAACTGGCCGCTTTCCATAAATATAGCTATTTTGAAGTGTTATTTATTTGCAGACGTAGTAAATCATAATACTACGTTATTATAAGTGTTATTTACTACATATAAGTGTTATTTATAATACTCATAATCATAATAATACCTTGCTGAAATTAGTCCACGTCATAGCATAAATATATATACGAATAGTAGCGAAAATTTTCTTCAAAAATGAAACACATCATAACGCGCTGAATGGGAAGTTCCCAGTACGTCAGAGCAACAGTTTCAGTTGCTACTTGGCATTCGATCAGATAATTCCCCCCGTCGTAATGTGCTAAACATTTGCCATTGCGCGTGTGTGAAGAGGCGGAGTCATGAAGAGATGTCTAGATTGATGTGTTCCAAATATCTTTAATGGAGAGTATATGACATTTTGCTACTGTTCGTATATATATATATCTATAGGCTACTGTGGTCGAAGTGAAGAACTTGGATCGAACGTAAGTGTATTCCCTTTATAATACCCATTTGACTTGAATAATACCCATTTGTATAATACCCTTTATAATACCCATTTGATTCTCATAATGCTCGACTTCGTTTATGCAGCACAGCTGCTATCTAAATACAACGGTGTGATACACTTTCCCGATCGCACTGGTGGCTTTTAAGTGGGAATAAATGTCCCTTTTTATTTTGTTGTAGAGTCTTAACACTAAATTTGACTTCCATCTGAGAAAAGAAATGTGTTTCATTTTGTGTTTCCAGATATTTTCAACAAAGAAGTTAGAAAAAAGGCAAGATAACATAGCAAACATTTTGGCATCCGTAATTAATCACAGTAACCCACATACTGCACACTAAATAATCATAAGAATACAAGCAAGAAAATCTGAAAAACAAGATGACTTGAAAACAAAATATTAAATAACTAGTTAAAAATCGTACAAAAATGGGGGGAAAGCTTAATCGAACGCGAAATTTTAGATCGAATGCTCTTTTCAAGTACCAAAGACATCACGCCATGTCAAAGTGCCACCCTCCACAATTTTGTGGCACAAAACCAACTGATATCAGAAAATATTATGAGATAGCCAGTCAATAAAGAAACATCAAAAAGAGCTGTATGATATCCCATCCTACAAAACTGAACCCGCGAGGTCCAATCCTGCAAAGCACTACCCGGCAAAATTAAAACCCACGGAAAATTCAACCCGGCTGAATTCAACCCAATTGAAAGTCAAGATAAGCAAAATAAACACAAACAAAATCAACCAAACAAAACTTAATCAAAACAAAATGAATGATTGTGGTAGCACATGATGTCTCTAAGAATTTATACGAAATTCATCAAATAAAGATGCCCTTAAGTTACAATCTGAAGGCGTTACTTGAGTTGGCAGTGACTGAGAGTAAGATATAGTTGCACACAGGGATGAAAGAATCTCAATCCATTCCATAAATTAAAGACTAGAATAAAGAATTATAATGATAAATTAGAGCACAAGATGAGCTACTTAGACAGCAGACTTTCTGGTTATCAGACCCTTCGTTTGCATTTCTTACGAGAAAACTACTAAAGTAAACCAGAGAATACGTACAATAGAACAAACCAGTCCCCGGTGGTGGCCCCGGATGAGGCTTGAGTTAAGTGCTCAAAAGTGTCATCATCCAAGTACTTCACACTGGTATCCCTTGCAGCAAGTAGAGCCTCAAGCAAAGCTTCTTCATTACTGGGGCCTATAGACAGAAGCACTTATTAAATTATTCTAAAAGAAACTGGCTTAACCATTTGAATTAGAAACTTAAACCTTGGCAAAAAAAGAAATTAATACATCTTAGCAAAACTAGTTTCTATTCCTGCACTTTTAACAAGTCAATCTAGTCGGTGAATTTAAGTTATTCCCATAAAGTGAGATTGAATAAATGCTACTTGTCTAATACTGCTACAATACAAATCATCATAGTTAAAATGAATAGTAAAACTATTCTTTTATTTTCAAAAAAAAGGTTGCTCTCTTTGCAATACAAATTGAGCATTTCTACTAATTTACCGCCATCTTTTCCTTCTGACCGGAAAAATTGATTTCGGTGTCAGTTAGTACAGCCAAGCTTTAGCAAATCTTTTTGTTTTCATCATAGACTGGGGGTTTTGATATATGACACGAAATGACACATTATAACAATAAAAACTCATCAAGCATGAGAGAACCAGGAGAACCTTATAATAGGCTTGGGGAACCTCGGCTGTGCCCTCCAAGACGATTTCTTCTAGAAAAGAGAATACAAAAGAAACAATATAGAGACAAAAAAGTCTTTAAAAAAGCGTAAATTTGTACGTGCGCAGATACAAATAATATATGTGTATGTAACATTTACAGAAGATTTGGCCAATTTTGAAACTCGGCGGTGAAAAAAGTCCTTCTCTGTGTTAGATGGTAAAAGCCCCTAAAAAAAACTCTGCAAAAGGTTTGAAAGACTTTGAAACAGAACGATAACAGATTATTGCACTATTTGTAAGCTGTTCTAATCCTAAAACCAGCATAAGAGAGACTGTGAAATTTCCCATAGCATGCCAAAAACAATTCCATGATTAGGCATGATTGGTCAAGGTTCAATCCACAAATCTAGTAGAGAGAGGAGGAAAAAGGTGGAGGAACCCGTCCTGTCTATCTGGGTCCTATTCTCTAAATCCATACCCTACCAAATTTATACACTTCAATATTGTTTTTTGATGCAATAAACAATCGAGTTGTTTCATCATTTATTACGTTTCATTACTTTCCCACTTTTTCTCTTTACATCTCCGTGTCTAAGTCAAGTGCTCCTAGAAGGGGGCGCTTAGCAAAGAGCCAAGTGGCTCAAGGCATTATTTTACATTAAAAAGGGCCTGATCTTGTGCAAAGCATAGCAAAGGATGCGAACATTAATACAGTGGCCTCCACTATCCTTTGCAACTCTTTGCAGAAACACAGACCATATTCTAACGAATCTAGATTATAGATTCATCACATGCGTCCGTGCGTGGAATTCTCTACCAGAGAAATTGAGACGAAAGTAAACATTATGTTTATTTAAAACAAATTTTAATAAATTACTTGCAAAGAAAATGTAAAACAGAATTTTAACTAATTTTTTTTTTAGTTAAGTTCAGATTTCTATTATTATTATTATTATTATTAAATATTTATTTACCTTTAGTATTTTGTTTTATTTCTCTGGTATATTCTGGCGTTCCCTCAACAAGATTATTCTAAAGGCAAAGAAGAATAATTTTAATTGAGTTTCTCTCTTTTTTCTTATTTGATTGTGATTGAACTGTGTTTAGCTTTAAAATCAACTGAACTGAACAGAAATACATCGAAGAAATGAGAAAGTTAATACATGGCTGCTGTCAAAACTTGACTTCTAAAACCAAATTTATGTTGTTTTAACAACGCAAACAATAAGAATACTGCTTAAACGACTTTCAACAATCACGAGGAAAGGCTTAGAAAATAGAAAAACTTAAAAAGAAATAGAGAAAAACTACACTAAATGAGTAAAAAAGACATGAAAATTTTTCTTATTTATTTTTGCCTTTGTGCACATGATTATTTTCTTTTTTTTATGTTATTTCTTTGCTTATTTAGCCAATTTATCCAAGTTTTTTTCTGTTGATAAAGGCTTCTGGACGTGAGCCCAAAATAGAGGGATATTATTTAGTTTATTTTTCATTGCCTCAACTGAAAACTCCATTAGTTATTTACATATCTATATATTTTCATTTTATTTATGAAGATAGCCATTGGCATTAAAGTATTTTCACGAGTTATTACAATAGAAGCAGTGCTTTTTTTCTAATGTTATTTAAAAAGAGCTAAAGGGGAACATGAATCCAATTAATTATTTTCAACTTCCTTCAGTACATTCTATTTAACAAAATGATGGACATCAGCTTCCTCTTCTGTAAACTTCTCCCAAAAGAAATCTCCTGAAACCACTCACCAAGATAGCTCCAAAGTGACTCTAAGCTGACAGAACCCTGACAACTACTAAAATTGCCAGTATCTTTAGCTGGTCAGCAATGAGTGGTCGACTTTTCAGTGATATGAATAATTATTATTATTGACATTGGCAACTTCATTTTGAATTATTGATCTACCTCTGAAAATGCACATAGTGGGTAAAGATCCAGTAGATGGGCTCTTTGGAGGATATTAGCTCTTTTTTGGAAAGTAACTTTTCTTACCTCATCACGGAAGGAGGGGGAGGGGTAGAGCTTTGAGACTGAGAATTAACTTTAGCGTGGGGCTTTGAAAATAATTTTTATTCAAATTCAGTATAGAGACGTCAATTTACGAAAATGTGGGGAAGGGGAAATGTTTTTTTTCAAAATCTGAGGGGGAGGCTTTATTATTTTCAATGAAAACATCAAAATGGCGAATTTTCAATTTCAATTGCAAAAAAGGTGTTTTTCAAAATCTAGGAAGGAAGGGGAAATGCGTACCCTCTGCAATTGACGCCACTGATTCAACGGTTCTTGTGCTTGAGCAGGCATTCTCAAATAATTGGGACAATTATACCAACTTTAGTGTGAAGAGCGGAAGTTTGAGGAGGGAGCAGCCCCCCTATATTTGGAATAATTTATGTTAGTTTCAAGTTGCAATGTCACAAGTGGTCTCCTTGAAAACCTGTCTGAAATCCCCTCTGCGATTCACAAAATTTTACATTTGTGTGTCCTCTAGTTTTGGGCCCAATGACAGAAGAGGTCAATAGAACTTGGTTCTTACCTTCATATAGCAGGGGCTTTGAATTCCTGAAATAAACAATTGCTGG
Organism: Artemia sp. Qi Xiang Cuo; assembly: GCF_049724085.1. Lineage (NCBI taxonomy): Eukaryota > Metazoa > Arthropoda > Branchiopoda > Anostraca > Artemiidae > Artemia > Artemia sp. Qi Xiang Cuo. The sequence goes on from NC_142808.1 coordinate 32,407,791, forward strand.
TTCACCTTTTGGACAGTATTTTTTAGTGAAATCAGATGTTGTAACAATTTTAACAACCCAAGCATTTAGATTATCAACCAAATCTTCTCTTATGGCTGCTAATTCATCTTCCAGTACAGCACATTCCTCACAATCAATTGCACCTACGAATAAAAATAATAAATAAGTTTAAATTAATAAAACAGTACATAAAATTAATAAGCAAGAGACACTGGAACTTGCTTCCTGTGAGTCTGAGCCCATGCTTCCACAAAACATACATCTTGTTTCTGAAGGATAAGGTTACTTCAATTACTGCAGAAGTAATCACAGTCTGGTGCACCGACGAATAAAAGGAATAAACAAGTTTAAATTAATAATGCCATAGCCTACATCAAATTAATACGTAAGAGACACTGAAACTTGCTTCCTCTGAGCCTAGGCTCATGCTTCCACAAAACATATATCTTGTTTCTGAAGGATAAGGTTACTTCAATTACTGCAGAAGTAATAAAGAATAAGTAGAACAACAGGGAATTTTTTTTTTATACAAGACAGTGGAACGTAACTTTAAATGAATATTTCGACCCTATATCCAAGGGCCGTCCTCAGTAAAACAAACGAAGAAGAAAACAATATAAAAGTAATAATCTAGTAAGAATCAGTAAGAATCTAACCCCCGTACTGCGAAGATCAAATAGCTATCGTAATTACATTTGAGTGAAAAAAAGGATTATAATTGCGAAACGTTTGGATTATAAAGGATTATTAAATATCACGTTTTCTGAATTTTCAGGGGGTAGTCAAACACCCCCTTGCGAGTAAGTCTCGTTTAATGTTTAGAATTATCATTATGCTCTTGCCCGAGTAACAGAATAGTTTACACGAGGGTGCTTGTTATCAGGGTTCAGTAGCGGAGCTAGATTACTTCACAAATTTTTGAAGCCCATATTCCCCTGTTGCCGTTTTGATATTTAGCCATTATTGACGCCTGCCTGGCCTGGTTCCATTTTTAGCCGTGCCAGTAATTAACGGCCAAAGCGAACAGCACGTTAAGATCAAAGAGGATAAATAAATAATTGATCTTATTGGAGGTAGGTGAAGTCTGTTTACTTTAATTGGTATGGGTCTTAATCGCAAACGTAATCGTCCCGCTGAGGACTCAGAAAACCCGTTGAATTCTACAGTTACTAGTACCGGAAGTTCTATCACCCAAATTACCGTGGAAACTTTATCACAGAATTTTAACAAAGTACTTGAAGCTGTCCAAGAAAATGGTAGAAAACTTGACATGGTGAACAATGAGTTTAAAACACTAGACATCTTGTTTCCAAATTAGAGGCGACCCAGTCAGACCAGTGCTCTCAAGTTGCTATTCATTATAGTAAAATCAAAGTTCTAACAAATGAGATCACATCCTTAAAATCACAATTTTCAGTTCTTGTTGATGAAGCTAAGGCCCAGGTAATGCAGTTTTGGAAATGTCGGATAGGTTTATTAAACTTGAAATTTAACAGAGGGATAAAAACATAATTGTTTGGAATGCAGGTTGCGAAAGTTAAAATGTTGTTGTTGCTTTGTTCCAGGATATTGTTAAAGTGGGTTTAGAACAGTCTACTGTACCACCATTCAAAATTATTCAGTGCAAGAAGGATACCAAATTTTTCAAAGTGGAACTGAGTGACAAGGAAACAAAAATTGGCCTATTACGCAGTGCAAAAAAAAAACTAAAGAATAAGAACATTGGCCCATTCAAGGAATTGTTTCTTAGTGATGATGCTACGCCTGAGTTACGTCGGGCCAGAAAAATTTTATTTAATAAGCGAGCCCAGTTACGAGATGCAGGTTTTGATGCATGGGTTTCTAAATCTTTCCCACCTTGTGTTCAATTCAAACGCCCTGACGGATCGATCGCTAAGTATTTTCAGAATGATGTAATTAGTGAACTTTTTAGACCGGTTATTAGCCATGACTATGGAGAGCGTAGTCAAAGAGGTCGATTCGGAAAGCAGAAGTGATTGTTCTGCTTGTACGTAGTTAATTGAGAAAGAGTTATATTTTTTCTTATAGTTTGTGAAGTAAAGTTACGTAATTTTAATTGGCTGTTAGAGTTTAGATTGGATATCCTCGTGTGTGATTGTATTGTACTCTTTGGTGATTAATAATGATTGGTTTCTTCGTTTGCCTTTATTTAGAATTTTTGCCTTATTTATTTTTGTGCTTTTTTTTCATTTTTTCTTTTGATTATTTTTGTTTCATGGTTTGTTGTGAGAATTGAGAGATTATTTTTAATAATGATTGGTACATGCCCTATTCGTCACTACATGCCATTTGGATTTTTAATAGATAGTGGTTAGAGATCTTGTTCTACCTCTGGGGGCTCGTAATATAATTGATTTAGAAAATCAGAAGGTAAATTTTTATAATTATTTTAATGAATATATTAATAGAAATTTGGACTTTGTGGTTCCAGCTTCTGACCCCCCTGAGGATTCTAAATTTGTTTTTATTTATGATTTTCAGGATGCTGAGTGTTGGCATGGTGGATCGGGAGATTTTTCATTTGAATTGCCAGGGCCTAAATATGACATTTGATTTTTTAGCGAATTTAGCTAAACTTAATCTTTTCCATGTGCTTGCTTTGACGGAGACCTGGTTGAGGGACCAAAATTCTGCTCTTTTAGACATACCTGGCTATGCTTTCTTTACTCGGAACTGGGAGGCACGTCAACACGGAGGTCTTGCGGCATATGTTCGTGAAGATCTCCATGCAAGAGTCCGAGACGATCTAAGTGAATATAAGGAAATGGTGTGTGAAACACTAGTATTACAAGCTAAATTGAATAATGTTGATACATATTTAGTAATTGTATACAGCCCTCCTTCTGATTCTATTCAAGAATTTTTTGAGAATTTTCATGAACAGCTGGGAAAAGTACAAATTAGTAATAACCCTTTTTCGTTCTAGGAGACTTCAATATTAACATGCTGGATATGGAGTCTTTACTGACTTCTCAGTTGATATAATTGTGTATGTCTTATGGTCTGTTCCGAACGAATAACATCCCAAATAGAGTTTCTAGGACGCCTGCAAAGCTTTTGGATATAATTTTTTCCAATGCACATTTTAGAACGCCAGCAGTTTTTGTAAATCTGGAATCTGACCTCTTTGGTGTTTTTGCAGAATTTGAGGTATCTATCCCTAAGCGAGAAACTAATGAACAGAGTAAAAGAGTTGTAGTTTTTGATCATAGTGCCCTGTTGAAACAAAAAAATAATTTGGATCATATTGATTGGGTATCTCTGTTTGGAAATGAGAGTGATGTACATATTAAATTTACACTCTTTTATGGTAAGCTTTTAGAAATGGTTAAGGAAATGGGAGCAGTGAAGAATTCGAAAGGTCGAAAACATTATGGGAGGAAGCCATGGATAACGCATGATCTTCTTCGAAAAACAAATGTAAGAGATAGACTGTTTAAGTCACAAGCTTTAAAACCTACGGATGAGAATAAAGAGCGATACTGTGCTTTTCGTAATGGTTTGAATAATCTCCTCCGTGAGGCTAAAAGAAATATTTTAGTATGAAGTTTAAGGATGTTGAAGGTAACCACTTGAAAACTTGGCAAATAATCCATAATGTTATAGGTCAGCGGTCTAATATTTTACCAACTGAAGTAACTGTTAATGGGGTTATAATTGCAGATGGTACTGGGATATGTAATGAGTTTCTAAATCATTTTTCTTCAATAGGCCTACAAATAGCCGAGATGATTTCCTCATCTCCAGAAGACCCACCCTTTGGATCTACTCTACCATCTCCAGCAAATGTACCACTACATCTAAAGATGAGATTACACTTGATAAGTTAAGGGATATTATCTATAGTATGAAAAATAGTTCGTCCGGTAGTGACCTGGTGAGCCTAAAAATTCTGAAATGTATTTTCCCTTCTATATCTGGTGTTTTGACATCACTGATTAATGATTGCTTCCGTCAAGGAAGGTTTCCAGATTGTTTAAAAAAAAGCAAGAGCGACACCGGTTTATAAAGGTGGTGATAGAAATGATTTGGGTAATTATCGCCCAATATCAGTCTTGCCAGTTATTTCTCGTCTTATTGAAAAAATTTATTAGTAATCGGTTGATCCATTTTTTAGAGAAGTTTAATTTGTTGAATAATAATCAGTTCGGTTTCAGAAAAGATAGGAAGACAGAGGATGCATTGATATTTTTGACGAGTACAATTAACATAGCTTTAGATGAAGGATTTAAGGTTGGTGCAGTGTTTCTAGACCTACAGAAGGCTTTTGATACAGTTGACCATGGCCTACTCCTGGAAAAATGCGAGGTCTATGGGATCCGAGCTAAAGCTCATGACCTTATACGGAGTTTCCTTAGTAACCGGTACCAGTTTGTAGAGATGACTTGTATACAATCAGAACCCCGCCCAGTGGTTTATGGTTTCCTGCAAGAGTCAGTTCTTGTTCCGATTCTTTTTTTATTGTTCATTAATGATATGCCTAATCTTATCCCAAGTTGTTGTTTTAATGTTAGTGATATGGCTAAAAAACCCCAGAATGAGACGGTATCATTATTTGCTGATGACACAGTTGCTGTTAGTACCGCGAAGACCGAAGAATTGCTTCAGACATCGATGAAAGATACTATTGAAAGGTTAAATTCATGGTTGAGGGTAAATAGGTTAGAGATTAATCTGGGTAAGACTAATTTTGTTATTTTTTTCCGTTCATCAGATTTTTATCCATGGATTAAGGATATTGTAACACAGTGTGGAACTTTAAAGCGGGTGTGTTCTTATAAGTATCTGGGGGTTTATATTGATGAAGTTTTATCATTCAAGCGCCATGTACAGTATGTTTGTAAAACTGTGTCTCGTAACCTGGGTATAATGAGAAAACTTGGAGCATTTTTTTCCTCATTTTGTTATGTGCCTTCTTTATTTTTACCCCAGGATTCGGTACGAAACGCGTATGAGCGCGTAAAGATATTGCAAGATTCCGGATTACGGGAGTTGTATACACTTTTATTCATTTTTAGGATTCAGAGGGTTATAAACCTCCCGTGTTTTGATAGCTTAGCAAACGTGAGATCTTCCGTCCATGATTATGATACTAGGTCATCTGTAGAGATTAATTTTCCGCTGGTTGTTTCGGCCCGATCGATGTTTTCTTTGCTTCATAGGGGGATCAGAAGTTGGAACCATCTTGATCAAAATATAAAAAATATAGGTGATATTTCTTTGTTTAAGATAGTAATTAAAGGAATGCTTTTTAGTAAGTATGAATTTTAGTGTTTTTTTTAATATATTGGTAATTATTTATGGCTCTTGGAGGTGATGATTATGATTATGAATATGATATTAAATTTAATGAAATTGTTAAGGTGTAAGGTTTGTGGTGCTGTGATATAGATAGGTTTTTTTTTATTGTTTTGTTATGTTATTGTGTTTTTGCCACCCCCTTGGACAAGTTTTTACTTCTTGGGGTGGCCGATAAACTGATGTTAAATTGTTTGTTTGTTTAGAATAAATCTCTCTCTCAAAAAAAAGAAACTTACATTAAGATTCGATCATTAAAACTGAAAAAAAGTTTTTTAAAATTTCAAAACAGCCCTAATATTATTACTTCAAGGAAAAAGAACAATTCATTCAAATGGAATAAAAAATACTTACAGACAAGCTCTTAAAGCTAATCTCACCTTCTTGGCAGCCAGCCTAGAAAGTCTATCCGCAACAGGCTGGCTGCCAAGAAGGCGAGATTAGCTTTAAGAGCTTGTCTGAAAGTACTTTTTATTCCATCTGAATGAATTGTTCTGTTTCCCCTTTGCTTGGTGTACCAGTCCTGGTTGAACTTCCTAGAAGTAACGATATTAGGGCTGTTTTGAAAATCTTAAAAAACTTTTTTCAGTTTTAATGATCGAATTTTAATGTCAGCTTCTTTTATATTATTTTTTTCTTCGTTTGTTTTGCTGAGGACGGCCCTTGGATATAGGGTCGAAATATTCATTTAAAGTTGCGTTCCACTGTCTTGTATAAAAATTTCCCTGTTGTTCTACTTATTGTTTATGATGAAAAGACAGTGTCGTTTTCGTCGCTACTTATGCAGATGTAATCATTAAAATATGGTACAACTTCACACACAAGAATCGCCTACCATATGTGAAATTTACTTTTTAATTTATAAAATCAGTTCAGTTTATCCCCAAGTTTTAGATTAGTTTTGTCCTCAAAACACTGCTGGACCTTTTCCAAATTACGACGTAGACCCTCCAGATTAGCTGACCTCTTGTGGCATCGCATTAGCCTTTCAATTGAATTAAATTAAGACAAAAAATCTTCAATGTAAAGCAAAGAGTAAATGAAAACTTTAAAAAAGAAGAAATTCCTAGGAACTAAGAAATGAACCCCGAAACAAGCTAAATTGCAAGGAACAGTGAAACCAAGTTAAAATAAAGGGAAATCAACACAAAACAGGATATTTGGATATGTATCCACAAATTCTTTCTAAGTAGATTTTGTGTCATCTTATTTTTGGTTTAAATTACATATTGGATGCTGAAATGGTTACCAAGCCCTTAATATGATATTTTTAGAAACACAGAAAGCCTAAAAAGTATTGTTGTCCATTAGATGTTTAAAGCATTCAATTTGTTCTGTCATCAGCTATGGCATTACCTTACCAAGCTTCAAGTAAATTCGTGTGCAATATTCGTTTTAGTTTTTTGGCATGCTAATTCCTATATTTGACTACAATCAAGAGATGCCTTTTAAGGTAATATTTCAATTTGGTCTGGAGCTATGTAAGGGAGGAGGGTTATCATCGCATCTTTTTGATACATGTCTTTTTCTAATTTTACCACATATTATTCCGTTGCGTTTCTTAGGCTTAACTAATTTGCCTTACTTGTATGCTGATGACTTGCTATTTTTAAATTAGCTTAGTTAAGTCGTTTCAGCATGTTTCTGCTTTGTCTGGCCTTAATTCAAATACCAAGAAATGTGAATATTTGTGTTTAACTCAAATCACTAGACTAGTGATCTTAACTGTGGCTCCTTCTCAGTCAAGTTGGTTCCTATACCATGGTGGCTTGGCAATAATATATGTTGTTCTGTATCAACTCCTGGTTATCCTGTGCTTGCTGATGTTGAGAATAGACTAACAGTTGGCTTTTGTAAAACTATCCAGAATCCTGGCTGATATTCCTATAAGGTCTTAGGGAGATTTTATTCAACTCATTGCAACAACTCACTGTCACAACAATCTTATGATCTCACTGATCTTAACTGTGGTTCCTTCTTAGTTAGGTTGGTTCCTATACCGTGGTGGCTTGGCAATAATATTTGCTGTTCTTTATCAGCTCCTTTTTAACCTGTTCTTACTGATGTTAAGAATAGACTAACAGTTGGCTATGGTAAGATTGTCCTGAATCCTAGCTGATATTCCTGTAAGGCCTTAGCAAGATTTTATTCAATGCATTGCAACAGCTCAATTCCTTTTCTATCAGATGTTTGAACTCATTGTTTAATATTCAACATGTATAAGACAAGTTCGGCACTTTCCTTTTTGCAAGAATTTATGCTCACAAGTTTGGTGCTACTGACATACTGAAGTCTAAAAAAAGTCACATTCAAAATTAAAAGAAGAAGATTTGCAGTTATTTCTTTATTATCCCTCTTTTCAATTGCTTTGATACTTTTGCTTTTGAAGTTTTGTTGAGGGAATTTTTATATATTCATTTGTTTTATATGTTATTTTTCCTTGTGTTAGTTCACTTCTCCTATTATATAACAGGTTATGAGTAATATGTTCTTATTAAACTTTTAGGGTGTTGCTGCCCCTCAAACCACCCAAAACCTAGAGTTTCACTTGCACTTTAGAGACTGACAACTTAAATTGAATCTTAAATTGAGAGTTTTATGTGGCTAATTGCCATAAAACATACATTTGAAAGAAATGGCTTAATAGGAAGAAAACACTGATAAAAATTTATTACACATTAGAAACTAATATGAATTTTATTATCACAAACATTCTGCTAAAAACAGAACTAATTATAGTATGAGCAATATTTAATTCTTACATGCTACAATGAAAAAAAAATATTCAAAATTAATTTTATTTTCATTAAAGAATAAATGACACTCTAGCTTTTGGACTGGTTTGAAGGGCAGCAACGCGACCCTCTGTTTGGGAAATTTATGTTTTTTTGTGTTTAGCTTAATCGTTCATTGTAAATTCTGGTCTTTTTTAAGTTCATCTGATCAAAATTTTAGATGGCTATTATGCAAAATAATCAAGAGGTCCCATAAATATGTTTATGGGGACAACACGACCCCCATACCCCCTGGGACAAGGGGAGTAAATTATAGAAATTACTACTTGTTTAAACAGTTTTAAATGGAAAATGGGGATTGTTTAATGTTGGGCGTGCAATTGTTTTGAAACTTCCAGCAATCTTTCTGTGGGTCAAAAGGACTGAATATTTTGTTGGCAGGGGGAGGAGGGGGTAAGTTGTCCAAACCATTTTGTCCCTGATCAGTTTGAAACTTGCAGTCTTAAGTCCTTGGGCTAATACAAACACAATATACACAAAAAAATTTAGGGGCATGCCCCCCCCCAATAAGAACAAATGAGCCCATTTCGGGGTCCTGAAGAGGACCAAAAAACTTTTTCCCTAGCCAATTTTTCATTGAAGAGTGGTCATAGAAATTTGACAGGGGACTCGTTCAATTAGAAACTGAATGTTCTAATGCTATTTTTAAGGGTCAAAAGTGACCTGAGGGCAACCAGCCTCCCTCCTCTACCCATTCCTTTTACCAGTTGTTTCATAAGTCTACATTATATTTAATCTAAGTTTTTGGAATATTTATACATATTTTGACTTATTCTGTTTGTAAGCATCAAAATGTCCAACAAGTAGCCCATACCTCTGGGGTCAACCAAACCCCCGCATCCCAATGAAAAATGGCCCTAAAGTACATAAATTACTCATTGTTTACATATAGCTTTTAGTAGAAAAAATCCTAGGGATCATTCAAAAAAGCAATTAAGCAACACAGTAAATAAAAAGACACTATCTGTTGCAGATTATCAAAATGACATATAAAAGACTTAAAGCCAAACTCGCCAACCCTGACAAAACAAAGACAGAAATTTTGCAAAAAAGAAAGCCAAATAGAAAGAAAAAGAAAAGAAACAATAATCTAAACGTTTTGCCTGTATCAAACATAATGTCCCAGCATTGAGAAGACAGAATTTAAAACTAAACTACATAAAAAAGGTAGAATTCAGTACACCAGCACCAGCACCAGCAACACTTTAAGAAATTTACAAATAAATATCTTGTGAATCATTTGTCTCGATTTATCAGTAGTTGTACCGAACCAATCGTGCTCAAAATCCTCCTCAGGGCCATACTGTGGTGTTTCTTTTGTGGATGGTGAAGTTTTCCCCACAGTAAAAGTGCAGACAGTCTGGTATCATAGTAATATCCTTTCTTGTTTAGCTTAAAGCTTATTCCAATAGGCAATGCAAAGAACTCCCCCTAAAAAAAAGTCCCCCCCGGATCCCACCCCAAATACTAATGAAATTGATCCATTTATTCCCCATCTTTGGCTGGTCAAGCTCACTATCACAAAGCTCACATGATAGCTCAAATTCTGAGAATAGGACAATTATCAGTGTTGGGGCTAATGTCACAATAGATGATAATGGGTTTCAAGGGGTCCTTTCTAGGAGCTCCAAAAAAAGGAAAAAACCTCTCCAATCAAAAGTACTCCCCTCCCCCTGTCCAAGATTCTCCTTCCCAAAACTTAGGAATTTACCTCAAAATTTCTCCTAATACCCCCTTTGAAATAACAAAGATTAATACAATAAGAGTTGCAATTTTCAAATTGTTAAAATCAACATTCTCCCTTAACATTCACCGTGATGGATCTTTGCTAATAGCTGTCCAAGATCAGAAATCAGCAGATATAATAATTAATCTAAAATCACTTCTGAATACCCCATTTAATTCACCTAAATGGAACCCAAAACAATCCCCAACAAAAATAGTAGTATATAATGTTCCCCCAGAAATACATATTCAGGAGTTAAAAGAAGGGCTCTCAGATAGGGCTGGTAACACAATCCCTGTTGAAGATGTCACCCAACTGGGTAAACCCAACTCTAATGGCCTAAAAACAAGCAGATCTTTCTTATTTACACTGAAGGAAAAAATTAGTATCCCAGAAAAGTTATTCCTATTTGGGCAAATCAAACCGCACAAGGAATACAAGCCAAAGCCTATCCAGTGTCAGAAGTGTCTGAAACTGGGACACATAACAAATAAATGCATTGAAATTCTCCTTGCCTGTAGTAATTGTAAAAGCTCCCATCCTAAAGAGTTGACAACTTGCAACAACACTCAGCCTACATGTATCAATATCAATTGTAAAGGCCCCACATGAATCTACCAACAAATCACTGTGCCCTGCATATAGGAAGACAGCACTAATACTCCAAATAGCAACAAAGAAGGCCATTCCATGCTCCTCTGCTTCTGTAGAAATAAATGTTGTCCAACAACACCAAAGAAAGCTCATAATGAAATCAACCAAAACTCCCAAGTCAAACATTCCCAATGCATCAAGTACCCCTTACACAACACCATCCTCTAAGCCCCCTAGCTCACATCCCTGTCAGAAAGAATCACCAAGCCAACAAGCCTCCTCGTCCAGTGAGATGAGGTCTGCCTGGCCCCACTCCCAAGAAGAAACAAACCAGAAACACTATCAGGAATTAATCCCTTAACTGACAAACCGGATGCACAACCAAACATGGAAACCCCAAATATATGATTATTCATTCTAAACTGGAATGCAGTTCAGGCCATGAATATACAACAACAACAGAAAACAAAAATCATTGCTGAATTGGCAAAAATCTACATCCCTAATCATATGCTCATTCAAGCAAAAAAAGATCTCGCTTTACTGTTAACAAAGTTGAATATTGATACACAGTCATATGAAAAATAAATCAACAACACAACACATATCAATACTTCAGTGGAACGTAACATCCCTTACAGAAAATAAGTTAAATGTACTAATATCTTTTATGAATCATAATTCCATTGAATTGCTTGCCTCCAGGAAACTCATTTAATCCAAAATCAACAAATTAAGTCTCTGGGATATACTATCCTGAGAAAGGATAGATCATCAGAGAGAAAAGGAAGTGGAGTAGCTTTAATAATTAATAATAATACAATATTCTGTGGCATCAACTTTCCAGATTTTGTAAATGATTTTGATGCAATTGGTATCAGTGTTTGGCTGAATAATACAAAAACTTACATAATAAGGTTTTATTACCCTAACGGCCAAACTACAGATGCCATAGATTTTTTCAGTTATATAAATAATTCTAAAATGCTAAAAAACATAATCATTTGTGGAGACTTTAATGCCCACAGCCTTTGGTGGGGGAATAAACCAGCAAATAAAGCTGGTAAGTTCATTGAGCGTACGACTTCAAATAATATTGAATTAGCTGTTGCTACCCCTCCAAACCTGAATACATATTTCAACCTCAAAAGTGGCAGTTTCTCTACAATTGACCAACAAATTGTGTCGTTAAATATTTTGAATAAAATTTATATAAATAAAATTCATAGTCTATGTACTGACCACTTTGCCAAAGTTTGCTCCCTAAATGAACCTGCTGAATATGTATTACATACCTCCAAATATATTAACACTAAAGCAAATTGACCCATGTTCCAAAATAAGCTAAATGATGAAATTACAAGTTTCACCCAAAATTCATGCATTTCAAACGCAACAGCTGACACACATGCTGAAGTTTTGGCATCTTTACTAATTAATACAACTAATCATGCTATCCCCAGGACAACACCCAGGAAAACCTTCCCTAAACACATTCTCAGAGCATGGTGGATAAATGAGTGCCAAAATAAATGGAGAACAAAAAAGGCAGCTAGGAGAACATTCATAAAAAAAAAACATCACCTACTTCATATATAAGAAAAATAAAAGCATAATCTAATCTGAAAAGGACTATAATAAATGCCAAATATAACTACTGGAATAATTTTGCCAATAATCGCTACAGAGAAACAAATGAACCAATTATACATAAAGTCATAAGCCCCAGCTGTGGGAAAAAGACTTCCCCCAACCCACTCCTGTATCAGCTCATATATAATAATTCCCATTATGACAATGATAATGAAAAAGCTAAGCTATTTGCCACTCTTTTTGTTAATAAGCTAACATCAAATAATTGCAGCAAAACCTCACCAATTCCTAAGAACCTAAGTTACCAACCTCTCCCAGGATCCGAGTAAATAACCAGCCCATTTTCAATCCAGGAAATGAATAATGCAATACATCATATTAGGACCAAACTAGCAGCAGCTATGATAATATACACCCTACATGGATAAAGAATCTCACCCCTTCATACAAACAAAAACTTCTAAATTATTATAATCATGCTTGGTCCTCATCTATGTTCCCCAATATCTGGAAGGGTTCATCCCTCCTACCAATCCTAAAGAAAAATAAACCCAAAAATAACCCTGAGTCTTATAGACCTATAATGATTACTCCTGTGATGGGGAAAATAATGAAGAAAATGGTCTTATTATCAACTCTTCTGGTTTGTTGAAAAAAATAATATGATCCCTCACACTCAAACTGGTTTCAGGAAACACGATTCCTCAACAGATGCTTTCATATTGTTAACAAATGCAATAAATGAATCATTTTCAAAAAATAATGTCCTAGTTGCAGCTTTCCTAGATTTTGAAGGGGCATATGACAATTTGAACCACTAAATCCTTTTAAATAATCTTGCAAACCTCGGACTACACCCCAAGCTAGTATCTTTTATAAAATCTTTCATAGAATTGCAAAGTTTCATTGTTTGTGTAGGTTCAGCCTCTTCACCCCAAAAGACAATAACCAAAGGCCTTCCTCAGGGAGCAGTCCTCAGCTGCCTCCTCATGTGCAAAGACCCAGATGCAAAAAATTGAAACAATACAAAATGATATAATACATCTCATATTTGGTCTTAGGAAACCCACAAGCACCAAGTTTCTGCTTATGGAGAGTGGATTAACAACAATAAGGGAGAGACATAGCTTTCTCTTGATAAAACACCTTACAAAAATTGAATCAAATAGCTCACACACTCTACATAATTGGTTAAGAAATCCAGCCATGTATAGAGGCATTCCAGATGAGTATGCCAATATTCAGAAGAAGTTCCCTGTACCCGCAAAGTCTATTGCACCTACTTTCCCCAATCCCCTCCATAGAATTGTTCAATCCCCATAATAAATACTGATTTCTCAAAGTGGACTAGAGATTTAACCCCCATTGATTTTGCCCAGAAAAATTTGCTGAACTTAATGCAATTACTTATAAAAACCATTTCCAAATTTTTGTTGATGGGTCCAAACTGAATGAGAAGGTAGCAAGTGGTGCTTTCCTTCCTCACCTGAATATTGCAATGGGTGAGAGATTGTATAATAATGTATCTATAATAGCTGCAGAGTTAAATGCTGTAATCATGGCATTAGAACACCTTATGGATAACCAACCTTTGATTGCTAATTCAAATAATACTATAGTTTATTCTGACTCTTTGTCAAGCCTTGAGTTGCTGTCTTCAGCTCCTCAGTATAAGTTGGATATTGACACTTATCATTGTCTTAGTGTTATAGATAATCTTGCTTCAAGAGGTATAAGAACTTATCTTCAGTATATTCCTAGCCACTCTGGTATAAGTGGTAATCATCAGGTTGATGAAATAGCAAAAAATGCTATAAATATTGACCAGCCAAGTGGGAGACCAATCCCCATTAGAGATATTTACTGATGGAGACTATCAGATATTATGTTTAGTAAGAATAATCCTATTCTTTCCCCCTTTCCCTATAAGCATTTTTCTAAAATTTATCAAAGAATTCGTTCTGGAACAAATGGACTAAATTTTCTTGCATTCTCCTATCAATTTCCTAATTCAAGTGGTTCAGTTCCCCTGTCCCCTCTTTGCAGGTATTGTAATATGAAAAATTAAACAATTGACCACTGCCTATTTGAATGTAATACCCTGACGTCTGCAAAGCATACCTTGCATTGTAAACTGTTAAAGTGCATCAAACACCAGAAAAATCTCACTATCAGCCAAGAGCCTAGCCAACTATACCTGCACACAGAGACCAGAAATCGATATCTATCATCTTATATTTGAACTCCTTGAGTCGAAAGATCTACTGAAAGATATCTGAGGATATCTAATAAATAAGAGGCAACCAAGCCAGTAGCTCTGTAGCCCACAGAGTGAAGCAAAAGGAAAAGGGCTAAATAGTATAAACTGAAAAGCCTGCCTGTTGTGAAATAGAAGAAGAAGGTAGAAAATATAAAACAAAAGACAAATAAAAAGAAATCAATCAAACTAGAAATAAACAATTGCTATATTCATCCACGTTAACAAAATAGAGTAGGCTATATGCAATATCTCAAGAATGACTGGAAAGATATACCTGAAACTTTCAGAAGCTTTTGTGCAGTCATGTGCACCTCAAATTTTGATCATACCTGCAATATCTTAGGAGCAGTTCACAATTTCAAGAACTGTGTGCATTTCAAGGGGATTTTAAATTTTGTGTTTGGGGAGGGAGGGGCTGAAATTTGTGTCTCCAATCCATCTAAACATGAGCACTAGAAGTCACCATGAAAATTATATTTTTTTTTCTGTTTAAGTAGCAAGGTAAATTGAAGGAAACAATATGCTACAAGGTTATCAAAATAGCATATGTGCAGTAACTCTGGAATGGCTTCAGACATCAAGTTTAAACTTCCAAGGAGTGTTCTGGAGGCTAGGTGAGCCTCAATTTTAGACTTTGGGGGAGGGATGGGATGCCCAGAAACACATTTTCTATAATCTACCTAAATATTTTTACACAATAATCTTCTATAAGACCCATTATCTATTTAAAGTTAAGCAGCAGGATAAATCAAAAGACAAAATGTGTTACCAAGTGATGAAAATAGAGGATTTGGTAACTAGGTACCTGGTTATCAAAATAGCATACCTCCATTATCACAAGAATAGCTTGGACAATTGAGTTGAAATTTTCGGTTTTTTGGTAAGGAGGGGTTGAAATTTCACTTGGGGGAAGGGCAGAGGTAAGTCAAAAGAAAATATGTGTGTTAGGTCTTCCAAATGACATATCTGTGACATCTTGATAATGACAGGTGGGGATTGATCCAAAACTTTTGGAGTGTTGGGGAAATACAGGAGGCAAGGAGCCTTCATGTTTTGTGTTTAGATGGAGGAGATGTAGGGGCATAGAAATTTATGTCTCCAATCTGCCTAAAAGTCTTTGAGCTATTAGCTCAATTGGAACTTTGAATCTATTCCAGACCAGAACTCTTAATCTAAAGACCAGAACATAATTGGCACTTTACTGAAAACAATCCTCATTTAGAGCTGGGTGTCTCTATCTCTTATAGTATAAAAAAAATCCCCATTGCAACAAAGATTACTGAAAAAACAAATGAATATGGATAGATAATTTAGCATATACATATACTGATATTCATTCCTGAAAGTCTTGATAATATTGGATTTATCAAAATTAAAAAAGAGACAACATTTAAAATGTGTTTTGTTTCAGTAAAGTACAAATTATGTTCTGATCTTTAGGAGGCATGGAGAGCATCAGCTTTACTCCTCTTAGTTTCTACTTGTTTTGAGTTTAACTTGATCATTTATTGTAATTATCTGTTTGGGTTTTATTTATTTCTAGATGTTGAATTTTGGTAGTTTTATGTTAGTAAAATTATTTGGTTTTATTTCTGCTCTTCTCTGGTTGATGTTACTGTTTATTTTTCTTTGAGAAACTTCTTTTGTGGAAAAATTTTGTAAAGCTATTTTCTAATTGTTTTGATTGACATAGTCTTTTTTGTTGTAAATGAAAGAATTTTTTAAATATTTTTGGTTTTTCTCTATAAGAACCCATATTTTGGCTTACAATTTATATTCAATTTTTTTTTTTTACTAATTTTGAATAATGTATGCCATTTTGAAAATATGGACATGCATGGTATCTTTTGATTTAGTTTGACACCTCCTCAGCTTTCCTTGGAAAATAAAACTTAATGCCCTATTCTGTTCCTGACACATTTTATCTATTCTGTTTTGACAACCTGGATAAACTTGTATACTTTTATTTAGTTCATTAGTAAAAGCAGAAGTGGTAACAGTAGTAGCCCTGAGAATTTCAATTTTGCACCCTCAGTCATTCTTGAGATATTGCTGAAATTTGGAATGAGCATAAGAGAGACACCAATTTGTTTGTTCACCTGCTACATAGCAAAGTAATGTAAAAACTATAAATTTGCTTAATTGTATCCTAGCCCTAGGCAATGTAAAGTTTGTTTTCTCTTTTTTTTTAAATTGGTTTTATAAACTGAGTGTTGATCAGAAATAGCCACAAAATCTAATGGCAAAACCAGAAAATCAGCCAAATTTGGTACACAACCGGGTCCATTAGTTTGGGGTGGGTGGGGGGGGAGGAGTGGACAAAATTGTGATGGCATGAATTATTATAGCCCACTTGGAAAGAGCACTGAATAGAAAATTTACTCATAGGCTACATTTGTTTTCCTACCTGATTTCTTCCCTTAAACTGATGGAATAATTTCACCAAAATCCTGGAGGGGGGGAGTTGGAGCTGATTTTCCCTAGTCAAGTAATTTTAACCTTGAAAAATGAGCCATTTAGTACCATAAAGTTAAAAGTATACTAAAAACACTGAGCTGGGTAAATATTTTGCTGCTCATATTATTGACTTACAAATAAAGTGAACATACCTAGGCACCCTTTTTATGCTCTTTCTGAAAAAATAATTGCTTTTCACACAAATTCAATTATAAGCCTTTTTGAATCCTTGAAAATAATGATATCATTCTGTATTTTTTGGATATAAGCCTACAGAGGCAGATCCAGTATTTTTTAGGGGGGGGGGGTGCAAAATAGGTTGATCTGATAAAAAAAATTTAAGGGGGGTGCAAAATAAGTTGATCCAATAAACTTTGCAAACTTGAGTTAATTAAGGATATTACACTACTTTAGACTACACGAGGGGGGGCCTTGCACCCCCTGGATCCGCCACTGTAGGCCTAAAAATGGGTTATAATGTTTGTTTCAAACTTGCTATTTCATTGTACATCCATTTTGTAAAAGTTATATAATTCACAAACATTGATTTGTCAAGATTGAGTTGAATAAAAAAAAACACTCTAAACAAATCTGACTTGTTTTCTTCTTATTCTGTTAGGCTGCTTAAAACCTGCTGTTTTATATGTACATAAATAATTATCAATCCCAACAGAAGATGGATGGACAGAAAAATGGAGAAACAGTTTTAAATCATTATAAATCAATGCTTTTGGATTATATAGATTTTAAAAAATAGATTTATAATCAAATAGCCTAGTAAGTTGGAAACCAATGTTTTAGGCCTTTTTTATACACAAAAACTAGAAATTTTCTGGACATTTTCAAGGGTTCAAAACAGGCTTAAACTTGAACTTGCAAGAGAAACAATTATTGGTAAAATTTTACCAATTCATATTATTGACTTACAAATAAAGTGAATATACCACCTAATGCCTTTTTTATGCTCTTTTCCAAATATAATAATCATTTTTGTTGGAAATGAATGTTACCCCCACCCCTATATACACCAATTCAGGGTATGTATTTGCACATTAGGGTGGGGGGCAAATTTTATTTCTGATGTAAATGGGAGGTAGGTTTAAACCTTACCCCTACCCTCTTAATGTGCAAATATATAGCCTACCCTGAATTGGTATATAGGGGTGGGGCTAAAATTCATTTCTGACAGAAATGATTATTATATTTGGAAAGAGCATAAAAAAAGGCAGTAAATTTCTACCAAATAATATTATTGACTTACAAAGAAAAGTGAATATACCACTCGATGCCCTTTTTTATGCTGATTATGAATATAATAATCATTTCTATTGGAAATGAATTTCAGCCCCCCCCCCTATATATGCCAATTCAGGGTATACATTTCTACATTAGGGGGTGGGCTGGGGGCAAATTTTGTTTGTGATGCAAATGGGAGGTAAGTATAAACTTTACCCCCCCCCCCTAATGTAGAAATATATACCAAGAATTGGCATATATAGGGGGGGGGGCTGAAATTAATTTCCAATAGAAATGATTATTAGCCTATATTCGTAATAAGCATAAAAAAGGGCATTGAATGGTGTATTCACTTTATTCCTAATTCAATAATATGATTTGGTAGAACTTTACCAAAAAGGCATTGAGTGGTATATTCACTTTATTTGTAAGTCAATAATATGATTTGGTAAAAAATTTACCAAATTATTATATTCAAAAAGAGCACAAAAAATGGCATCTAGTGGTAGGTCTAAGCTATATTAACTTTATTTGTAGCCTATGCCAATAATATGAACAACAAAATATTTCCCCTGAACCTTTTCTGTGGATTCTTGAATTATGTAGGCCTATCCTAGGGTCAATATATACAAAATCATATTATTGAGTTAGGACCAAAGTGAATACACCATTTGATGCCTTTTTTATGCTGATTACGAATATAATAAGCATTTCTATCGGAAATGAAATTCAGCCCCCCCCCCTATATAGGCTATACCTAACCTAACCCTTAATTGGCATATCTAGGGGGGGGCTGAAATTAATTTCCTATAGAAATGCTTATTATATTCGAAATCAGCATAAAAAAAGGCATCAAATGGTGTATTCACTTTAGTCCTAACTCAATAATATGATTTCGTATATATTGACCTATCCTAGTTTTTACAAAATATTTGGAAACACAAAATTTCAGCAGGGGGGGGCAACTGCCCCCTGGTCCAGAGCAAATTACACGCCTGCCTAAAGTTTCAATCAAAAATACCTAAGATACAGGTTCTTAACAGTTTTTTTTTCGGTAAAATTCTACTTTAGTTACTTTTGGCTATCTTGGGAAGGGGTTAGGTTAGGAAAATGAGACTTTCAGAGATGGGTCTACAGGCTAAAGTATGTCCCGGGAAGGTATTTTGAAGTACCTACCTCCACTCCTTCTCCCTCTAGAGGGTCATGAAATTTGCCTACATGACATATCTGTACCCATTGAAATTTTGACAAAACAACATTTTACCTTAATTTTCAGTTATCAGTTTCTTTTTCTCTGGCTTTAGCTCTGAAAATGCAATTTCAGGTATTTGAGCAGAATTTTAAGACATATAAATAGTTTATTTCCAAAATTTAGGAAATGTATTTGCATATCTTTAAAAACCTTATAAATTGGGATTGAGCAAAGTTGTGAAGCTGAAAACAATTTTTTTGTACTTCATTTAAGCAGAAGATCTATTTTAGTAAGGTTTCACTTTGATAACTCACATATTTTTAAAGGTCTTCAAAGGTCAGGACCCTCTAGAGGAAGAAGGAGTAGAGGTAGGTACTTCTAAATACCTTCCCAAGACATACTTTAGCCTTTAGGCCCATCCCTGAAGGTTTCATTTTCCTAACATAGCCTCTTTCCAAGATAACCAAAAGTAGCTGAAGTAGAATTTTACCTGTTTTTCAATTAAAAAGAACAATGATTTCTAAAAACAACAGCAAATGAACTTCATAAGTTGGGTGGGTGCAGGAAAGCCCAAGCCTGGTGCATTTCACGTATATTGAAAACCTTACTAAACAGAACTATCACGTTTTTCTCATTTTCTGTTAAATTAGAAAGTTCTTTCTCTGTGATAGTTTCCAGTGGGATATTTGCAGAAACAGCAACTAAGAAACTGGCTAAAACAAGTCTTGGCAGCATTTTTACTTTTTAGATCCTTTGCTGTATAATCTAAGAAATGACGAAAATGTGTTTGTAGATGGGACTATAATTCAGAATTTTCAAACTTGAATCAAGGTGGTTTTTTTACTCCTCTTAGTTCTGAAGAATTAACAAAAAAGACGATAAAGTTGAAAGCAAAATTGTTCTAATTAATCCATCAAAAGAGCCAAAATTTAAATTTTGTATTCATGTTAGAGGTATTTTTTCCTATCAAGGATAGTAGTTGAGGTAGGCTAGTTGAATAAGGTTTTCATAAGAATCCAGACCTGAATTGTAGCCTACCCTGAGAGTAGGCTGTTATTACAGTAGTGTGTATTGCTTTTTTATTATTTTAGGCCTAATTATTTACAAACAGACTCAAACCAAAACTAAGGAAAAGAGCTTATTTTTCTTGTCTTAGATGTAATTTTCCAGGATTCAGAAATAGGAGAAGAGTAAATTTAAGAGTACAAAAGTGCCATCCCTGCATAATTTATGCTCTAAGTCCATTCTTGAAAGTCTTATTCACTTAACTATGTTAGAAAAACAATTGATTCATAGAAATGATTTGTTCACTGTTTAAATAAAATTAGTTGTGCTAAGTTTATAAAAGCTTTTCAGGATTTGATATTTGTGCCAGTAGCATCAATGGGAAGAGGGTATTTGTATCCTCTTAATATTTATGCTGCCTCCTGCTCCAGGTTTTAAAATATTGTTTTTTGGTATTTTCATTGAAAGATTCACTTTCTTTTTACATATTTTCATTCATGGGGGTGGGGGCTCCAGCCCCCTCTGGCTGAATGATGCTGCCCTATATTTTGTATTTTGTTTGAGATTTCTATTATACATCACTAAAATTCAGCTTATGGGCACCAATTTTTCATTTCAAAAAATAAAAAGACAACAAAATTGACCTTAGATTTTAGAAAGATATATTTTGACCATCCTAATTTTCATGACTGTTCTAATTTTCAAAGTATGTTAATTAGGATTATTATTAATTGTTTAACACAATAATACATTATACTGATGGCTTGGAATTTGATAGGAAATTGGAGACAGGAGTAGTATTATATCAGAATACTCCTGATGTGGACAAGGAGGTAATCAGTTATCACCTGGGAAAATTTGCTACAGTTTTCAGGCTGAAAGGTTTAGAATAGAACAGGTAGCTGAATAGACTGTTGGAAATGGGAAGTACAGTAAAAGATAAATGTTATTGACAATCAAGCATGCCTAAAGGCTCTTCAGAATGTAAAGAGCTGGCAAAATAGAGAATTGAAATGCTATGAAGCCCCAAATAGCTTGGAATCCACAGGAAACCAAATTAGCCTGATGTGGGTCCCAGAGCACTCTTGAATAATGGGTAATGAGATGGCAGATGAAGCAGCTAAGACTGGGACATCATTGAGATATTATGGTCCAGAACCTTTTAGCCCAATTTCTCACAGTTGCTGGAAGGTGGCAGTGAGTGATTAGAGCAATGAGAGAGAAGAACAAATTAGCCTAGGAAGCTGGGTGTAAGGAAACAAAGGAATTACTCCCAAAGTTCAACCCCACCCTGACTAAACATTTGCCATGACTAAAAAGGTCCAAGACAAGAATGGTTACCAAAGCCATAACAGAAGTTGGGAAATTTTGGGAAAGATCTTTCCTGAATAAGGAGGGGTGAATCCTATTATGCCAAAAATTTGAGAGGAGCCTGATGGAAACAAGAAGGCATATGATAGAAGAATGTCTAGCTAGGATTAGGCACCAGCTTGAGATATTTCATAATGTTATTGTTAAGCTGGAGGACATAGTAAGGGAAGGAGAAGTCTGACAGCTGGCAAGATATATGGTAAAGGTGGGGAGGCCAAGCCCATCATTGGTCCACCCAACCATAAATAGAGCTTAGTTTTTGGGGTATAGAGGCAATGGGCCTTCTGAGCCTCAACCCACAGGTAGTAGGTCCACCCCTCCTAACAATAATAATAGCTGGTTTTCATCAAGTTAGTTTCCAGCTTTCACCTTGCAGAAAGTCATGACTTATTTTTTAGCAAGTTTCCAGGGACCTCCTTTTGCCATCCATTCCTACCAATTGAAATTCCTTGCATGATTCTAGTTTGAACAAGATGCATTGTTTTGTAAATGCATGGCAGTAGAGGGGAGATATGTTGTTGAAGGATTACTGTAAATGGTACAATTTTAGCCTCACAAGCTTAAGCTATTTCCATTATTCCAGTTTCAACAAGGTGCAACATGCCCACTTTTTATGCTACAATGTTCTTGGGAAGAATATGCCATTTGCATAATTATGGCCCTGATCCTTGGGCTGAAGGGGTCATGTCCCCTGGAGCTGAATTTCTGGATCTACTTACCATTCCAAGGAAAATAGCTGTTTCAAAATTTCTATTTAATGCTTTGGGCAAAATGCCTGGTAGGAGGAAGTTGCCCTCTGAGAAACTTTTCCCCTTAAAAGGTCATTAAAATTCAGTTTTCAATCAAAATAGTCTTTCCTTAACTGTTGAAAAGGATCCATCTATATGATGACCCTTAAGGAAATAGTCCAAGTTATTGTAAGGAACTTTGCAGCATTGCTGAAGACTGTATTGGTATGCTAACAACCCAAGTGCTGAATTTTGCAGCATTGCTGTAAAATGACCCAGGGCAAGAACAAGCTGATTTGTAATTCAGTACAAAAACAAGCATCAAAGTTTTGACTTGGTACAAACAGGAGCTAGATACTGACTGAAAAATTTTGATTCTGTGCTCAAATCTTATGTCAGTTTTAAGTTGTGATCAAATAGTTTTGGTCTTAAGCAAAAATATATAAAAAAAAACACACATTCTAAATATTCCTTTGACCAATGTGTATCAAAACCAAAAGAAGGCTTTTGAAAGAAAAGTAAAGAGTAAAATTAAAACCAAAGACAAGTTGAAATAAAATCACAAAATAAGTAAAATTTAAATCAAATTGAAGCTAATGTATAAATGGATGAAATGATACCTAAGACAAGCATAAACTAAAATAACTAATTGAAAAAATTCTACAAAAGATAAAGGCATTAACATCATTTGTTCAAAAATTATCAGTTGAAACTTTTGTTTAGGAGTCAATTTTTTATGCTTTCAAATGGAATGGATTTAAAAGAAGATATTTTATTGTTTCCTGTGAACTTGATTAGTATTTTGATTTAGTTTTTTTTTTATGGTTATGAAAAAGGACATCTGTCCAAATATTTAGTTTCAGTAAAGCAGAAAATGATTTCTCTTTAGAAGGATTTGAGGGAGTAGTAGTATAGATTTTGTTTGTGGCAATATCTGTTTTGTTGTAAGTTGTATTGGATTATTCATTTTAATTTATGTTTCTTTTAGGTTTCTATCAGCAAGTCCAAATCCAGTTATATTATGGTCCATTTATATATATTTTCATAATATCTAGGAATTCTTCAGTTGCTATGTCACCAGAGTTTGAAAAGGAGATTTCACTTGTCACAGAAAAGGCTTATAACTATTACTCAAAAGCTTGTAGTGATTCCTGTGTGAATCCTGTGATATGCATTCACGAAAGCATGCCTTTAGTCCAAAATGGACCTCAGTGTGGACTTGTGGCTTTATCTACAGCTGTAGCAATATTAGATCTAAAGCAGAAAGTTAGAGTACAAGAATGGTTTGATGAAGCAAAGGCTAAAGGTTATACAAAGCAAGGAGAACTCTTTTCCTCCCAGTATATTGTTGATCTTGTTAATCATAAGATTGGGAAGCATGCAAAATTATTTAAGATACACAATTTGTTAGAGAAAGCAGATAATTTAAAAAATAGTCTAAATCTATCTGAAAAAGTTGACACAATTTTGAGTTCCTTACTCAAGAAAGAAATTATTCTTATGCCATACGACTGTGACTACAATCATGAACCTGCTTTGAAAAAAGGTCACAAGTCTCACTGGGCTGTAATAGTTGGATTTGTGATTTTTTCTGACCATGTGTCTCAACTAGCTTTAAAAGAAAAGACGAAAATAACTCATCCCTCTGGTATTGTGATTACAGTAGTGGATTCAGTTGATGATCTTTCAAGTATATCCAAGGAATATATATATGTTGTATGTAGACAAGGAAAAAGTAAACATTTGGGGGTTTGGCCTTTGCTGAGCTTATTAGCAAGTAATTCGAATTTAGTGGAATATCCACCTTCCCTTTTGGAAGACGGTAATTATATCTTACCCAGTGAAGGTATAGACATAGCTCTGAAAGACACATTTGTAGTTATAAGCAAAGAAATTGTGGGCTAGATATATTTTAATATTAAAACTTATTTTTTATTGCTAATATTTGTTAATAAGAAAAGAAATTACAACTTGTTGTTCATACGATTGGAAAGTATGCAAAATTATTTAAGATGCACAATCTGTTAGAGAAAGCAGGTAATTTGAAAAATAGTCTAAATCTATCTGAAAAAGTTGACACAATTTTGAGTTCCTTACTCAATAAAGAAATTATTCTTATGCCATAAGACTGTGACTACAATCATAAACCTGCTTTGAAAAAAAGGTCACAAGTCTCACTGGGCTGTAATAATTGGATTTGTGATTTTTTTTTTCTGACCATGTGTCTCCCTTAGCTTTAAAAGAAAAGACAAAAATGACTGATCCCTCTGGTATTGTGATCACAGTAGTGGATTCAATTAATGATCTTTCATTGATGATAATGGCTTGTTGACTTTTGCTGTTATGATTCTGGAAAATAAAGTGACTCCATTATAGAAAATCTTATCAATGCGTTGTTTTTTTTAAGGCTGAACAGAAAAAAATGAGTACTTTTAAAAATGATTGGCATCGGCATCATGCGCTTTGAGGCAGGCCCAGATTGACTAGGTGCGGCGCCTGATTGGAAGTTTTTCTGCGGGACTCTCTCTATAGTGAGTGTGTGTGTATGTGAGTTTATAGTACCGGGGGGCCGAACGCTACGCGGCAGGCATTTTTATTTGTCTTCTATCCAAGCCTGTTGACCCAGTAAAGCAACAGGTTGCTTTAAATCATCCTCCACTTCTTGCATTTTCATGTAACCTTTAGTATAGTTATTTTTGTATTGAAATATTTCTTACTAGAGATCCATTGGGTTACGAGAGATCCCATTATTTAAAGGATGTGCAAGGTGTTCTTTAAGAGCTTCATTGGGGTCTAAAAAGTACATTTGGCTATTTTAGTGTGATTCAAAATCACCTTCAGGAGTCTGTGATGGATGTGCTGCTAAACTGATTTTGTGATAAATTCGTCCAACTACTTTGAAGCTGAAAACATTACGACTATTACTGGCTCAATCATCGCTTTCGTTGAATGAAACTAACACAAGACATCAGTTCAGGTTTTGCATTTTAAGAAGAAGTATTTGTTTTTGGAACTCTTTGGAGAGCAAGCGATATCCTATAACTGGCCAAACCAATTCATTTGGAAATTGTGGAGGTGGCAATGCAATTCGACAAAGCAGGCAGTAACCTCCAAATAAATTACATTTGTTGACCACTCTTTCCTTGGAACATCGGAGGACTCCACAGTGAATACATACAATGTTGAAGATCCCAATGACTTGTAATTAACACTAGCGAAGTTGACGGCGTCTTTGAAGGTTTTAACTGGGCTTTGCGTCACAGTTTATTGGCATCGAAGATCACGATGGCATTGTTCTTATAATGTAATATTTATTTCTACTTCCCTTTCATTTTTTACTCGTTCTGATTCTCGCTGTCGCTTGTCTTCGAGCAGAATAATTCTTTGATCTTCACTGTCATTTTTAACACGTTCTGATACTCACTTTCGCGTGTCTATTAACCCTACGAATCTCTGTTCTTCTTTTTCATTTTTGACATGTTCTGGATTCCCGCTGTTGCTCGTGATTCTTGCTGCCGCTTATCTTCTAACTGCATGTTTCTTTGTTCTCGCCGTCGTATATCTTCTAACCCATACTTTTTTTTGTTCTTTATTTGAAATTTCGATTCGTTCTGATCCTCTTTGTCACATATGTTTTTGTTCTTCATTTTCATTTTTGATTTGTTGTAATTCTTGCTGATGCTTATCTTTCAACCACATAATTCTTTGTTCTTCAACTTCGTTTTTGACTCGTTGTAATTGTCGTGTTCGCAAGTATTCTAACTACATATTTCTTTGTTCTTCATTTTCGTTTATCATTGCTTCAGACATTTTTTCAATGCCCTTTCCCTTAGCTGTTTGGACTGGTCTTGTCACTTTTGATGGTCTACGTTGTTCATTTTCATCCGTTTCACACATCTACATTTCTCAGGTTGTTCTCTTGATCTTGTGTCATTTGATGGTCCAGTTTGTTCATTTTGAGCTTATGTTTTCGTCCTCTTTTGTCCTCATTTTGAGCTTACGTTAATCATGTCTTTGTCCTCTACATATTATGAAGCTGTTGAAAATACCTTTTGAAATTTATATCACCGAATATGAATACATGAGTTTTTATATTTCTAAGTTTTTGTCTGTAAATTCTTATAAAACTGATTGAGAATCTAATTTCCTCAACTTTTCACTTTCAATCCACATAATTGCTAGATTAATGAATCTGTCATGATTCACTGTAGATATCAGATAATTTTTTTCGCTTTTAACATGAAAAATGATCTTTCTCCAACAGCAACGATTATTGGAATTGGTAAGAATATTTCACAATTTCAAAAAATTGTCCATTTTGATGGCAGAACAGGGCCGATTCGACCCAATCGTTCCAATCGCCCTTTATCAGGCCCTGCTATGAGGAACATATATTAGAAAGTCTGATGTTCATTCTTCTGTGAATCCTTGTCAAATTACATTTCTTTTCTTTACTCAAACGAGTTTCAGTAGAGGCTTTTATTATTTGTTTCTTCTCCTTGTGCTGTTTTAGTTGGTCAATGATATCAAGTAGCTCAAGGTTTCTCAAGTTCTCATTTTTCCTTGCTTTCCATAAGATGCCTACCCTATCGAAAAGTTTTAACTTGAAGAAACGCGTTCTTTGACCACTAAAAAAAACGTAACCAAGCAGCTAGAAATAAAGGTCTTGATCTTGAATCAAGCTAAGCAGCCAGTTTAAGACAAGCTGGCTTTATGGAGGGACACTAAAAGTGTCTTTTTTTTGCTCATTTTGAGACTTTGGCCGCCAAAATTTTGGCAACCCTGTATGGGTTTACATTTCTGACTCTTGGGTGGGGAGAATGGAGTTAGTACATGAATGAAGACTTTTACCCAGTTTTCTTCTGTTTATACTAACGCTTTCGTTTTCCATAACGTAAGGGTTTTACCTAGCAATGGTTCCACTGGTACCTTGTTACATAGAGGTACTATCCTGCTATTCTGAGCACTAAAATAGCTATTTGCATCCTTGATTCTGTGTAGTTTTAAATTTCTTGGGTACCAAAATCAGCAACATGCTGACATGACATTAGATTCAAAAACTAATCCAGGCACCAAAGAACCGACTTTGACTTTCGTGGCAATCCGTTTAGCTTGCTGGAGCCAGGGGCGGATCCAGGATTTTATTTTTAGCAGGGGCGCATAATAGGTTGCTTCATTAAACTTGTAAACAAAGAAATACCAGCAATTTAAACGGAACTTCGACAATTGTGTGTCGTAGGTAGGTAGTGGAAATGGTCGGCAATTTACTCTAAAATCTGGTGAGGGTTAAAGTTCTAATAAATCTGTTGAAATTAAAATGGTATAAATATACTGATACAAAAAATAGTAAGTTAGAAAAACCACCCCGCCTTAAAAGAAAAGTTGTTCACCATCTAAAAAAAATTATGATATTTAATATTGTCTGCATCATTTTTCGCCTTTGTACTTCTGACCACTATAGCAAGTGATTTAAGCTTTGTATTGTCAAAAAAAAAAAAAAAAAAAAAAAAAAAAAAAATTGGTCTTGAACCATCTTTTGGGATCATGCATTCTTTGTGAATATTTGTATAGGTCGAACCATTTAGCATGTCATCTAACTTTGTGACATCGCTTAGTAATTATGATAGCAATGAAGAGTAGGAAATGAGGATTAAGATACAACTTGTATATTCGTAAAAGATGTATTAAACATTAAATACCAGTTCTTTTAGGGGTGTAACAAGAAAAAGAACAAAGAGATAGAAATACATAGAAGACATTTAAAACGAGACTTTTAAGTATAGGCAATAACGCATTAACTAATCAATATTTCTTTTTAAAAATAGTGTTGTTGCGTATCTTTCCATTTTTTAAAGTTTGATATATTTTGCTTAAATTACAGAATTCACAATTTTATAAGAAAAAGTCTATTTCTTTATTTATTTTCCCACCATATCTATTTATTACACGGTCAATGTCTACCTCAATATTTCATTGAACGTTTATAATGGCTAGTCCTGTCAGTCTAGAGTCCTGTCAGTTTAGAGCTCTTCGTTAGTATTTCCTCTTCTACTCATCCTAAAGTATTCGAATAAAGACCAAAACCGTCAGAAAAAATATGAACTATAACAGAGATGTATGTAGTTACGTGCTTCAAATAAAGTATATGAGTCGAAATACTCCTTAAAACACAAATTATTATGTGTTTGTTATTCTTGTATTTGATAGGTATTGTAGCGATAAAAAAAATTTATAGCGATAAAAGAAAGGACTGAGACAATTGCGGTAATGAAAATTGACCGGGTCAAGTCTAAAATTGTACTTTGAAGCTGTGAACTTACGCCTTATAAGTTCTTTGATAGCGCCACTTATAGCGCCAAGGACTGTGCCGTATGTAATATTATGATTTAAAGCGGTGTACCGATCGCACCAGTTCTTCCGGGGTGATTTTTCTTTGGCTACTTAAAAGGCTAGGCAGGCTATAAAAATAATGAGAAAATTAAGTTTATGATCGTGCCACAGCAATGGGGAGTAAAGTAAATTTATTACCGCGCCACCCTCAATTATTGAGAGAAAATAAGATGTGTAGCTATATAAGTGTAACCTCTTTTCCTCGAGCTATCTGGAGATCAGATCCCTGGGAACGTACCTTGGAGATATGCGAACTAGCTACCTGTCGTGCGACTAGATACAGACATATGAAATATAATGAACGCAAATAGAAAGATAATAGTTTTATTATGACTTACATATTTAGGTGTACAGTAATGCTCGCTTCAATTGACGGCAAATAATAACCAAGTCTCTACAATGACTGCATAATAATTTGAATCGCAATGCCTGAACGCCAATATAATTCTCCTCTTAATGATTCTGAATCTGATTTACGAATCTTTTCAAAAAGCACTTTTACCCCACTATCAAACGTAGGTTTGTCCTGCGCTCTAATTGACGACTCACAATTGGCCCAAGTCCTGAGGCGGGCCAAACCCTCCGTCCAATAATCAGTCTTAAATATTTCTGATGATTCAAACGTTCACACGGCTCTTATAATTTAAACTTCCTGAGAAACATTGTGTGTGTAGCATCTTTTTTATTGCCCACTATCTTAGCGAAATCCAAAGCTGGATAGCGCCGTTCTTGTCTGAGGCCAAACTGCAATTTTTCTCTTTGCTGATTAAGAACTTTTCTTTTTTGAAACTGGATTTAAACTTAATTAGAGGAAGTCGGAATTATCTTCAGAAGGAATGAATTTTTGTATTTTAAATATATCGCATATTACTCACGGTACATATTACCCTTCCCATTATTTAATGACGTCCCGTCATTAGGACATGCTTGCCTTTGGGCTTTTGAAATTTTCACAATTTACAAACTATTTATTGTACATAATTTTAATTGACATTGTTTTATTTTATGTTTATATTTTGGCTTAATCAGGAGTGCTAAAAATTTTTTCTATTACCATTCTTATTTTGCTCTACATCCCTGTCTAAAATTCATTTACCGGACTAAGATTATTCATGGTTCTAGGCTAGCTACTATACTAAAGATTTTTTTTCTACATCTAACACTGATTAATTTTACATTTCAAACAAGGTTGGGGCTATTCTACCTTTATATAAGATTTTTTTTTTTTTGCTGTCTATAGGGCACACTGCTTTCTCTCTACGCCACATTAAATCAATAGCTCGACAACGCTACACCTAACTCTATCTGGACATCTAACACTACATACAAGTACGATTTAAAACACACAATATTGGGTTTACCATGTTTACTGATAATATTAAAACACTTTCACTGGGGATGTTTCCTATGTAATATTAATGATAGAATATTGGAATTTTTGAGTTATCAAAGTTATTAAGAAGTAACATATGTAAATTCACATCTATTTCATCACCTTCGAGTCTCTAAATTATTGTCCTTCACTCTTTTCGTTTTGGCAAAATTTTTTAAACACTGACGCTATGGTTTTTTCATTGTACAGCTCAGGCACAATTGTGTTGACACGATAAGCTTTCTCTAATTGTTAACTGGGAAATGATGCTTCTAATTAAAGATGTGGGAATATGCTATCAGAGTTCATTCTCACCTGCTTATTGATAGTTCATAGGGTGCCTTATCATCAAGGGGTCGAACACTGGGAGTGCGTTTATTTTCTTCTCAGCATATCATTTTTGGGATATTTTGAGGCACAGAGAATGTATTCTCGTATAACATTGTTCATTTGTGTCTCTTATAAAATTGTTAGTTCATCGCTTGCGTCTATTAACCTTTGCGGTGATTCCTAGGTTAATCACGGGGGAATTGAAGTTTGGATTTGGAACAGGTCGACATCAAACTATATTGACTCCTTCAACATATTGTCTTTAACTTGTGGGAGGGGTATGTCACTGAGGGGTTAGTCACTGGGGTTAATTTTGGTTTCCAGGTCCATTTTTCAGAAATTATCTCGTAACATTTATGGGATAGCAGATATATGAACATTCCACAAAGAGGGGCTAGGATGGATTCCGAGAGATGGTCGAAAGGGATTCGACACGTGAGTCTGTGACACATAAATAATTTTTGGGGTCATCAAATATCATAACTATACGGTCATATGGTATATGGGTCCATAATGATTATCAAAGGCGATATTTATGTACTTATATCTTGTACTGTTCTCAGAATTTATGTGATTATATCGTTCGATAATGCACTGGATACTGAGATTCAAATATAATGTTACCTGATACGTAATATGGTTCATGGTCGAGGGAACAACGATCAAAAGGTAACTGTAATTTCCGTGGACGTAGCTGGGATGAAAATTGGCTGGAGTCTATGGTGATTACTCTTCGTTGGTTGAGGTATGATGAAAATAGATGCTACTAGGTTGTATCTGCGCTGGACTACGCATTGTAATAATCGATTTCCAATATGTCAATCCACTTCCTGTAATAAAAACAACGAGGCAGAATCACACGCTCTTTAAAACAAATAGTCATAATATATAATAGACAATAAAAGTAGGTGCATTTCAGGGTGAAGATTACCCTACAAGATGATATAAGGATACACTTGTATTACTACATAAAATAACATTATTATTATATTGGTTTCATAAACGTAGAAGTCCTATTGTGAAATCTAAAACAAAGATGCATACAAATTTGTTTTGAAAAAGGAAACACCGATAAAAAGTTTATTTATTCTTTAACACATATTTAATTCTACCTGAAATTGAAAAAAATCCTTTAAACATAAGTTACTCTATATTATCAAGTTTGAAGTATAATTTTATACAAAATTTCATGCCTGCATTGTTCACGCAAGTCCGTGCTGTTTAAGAAATGCATGTTGCAGCGTCATAACCACACGGTTTTACGCAAACAACCTTACAATGAGGGAACAAGACATAGCAAGGACGAATGGAGACCTCTATACCCACTCGTTTTCTAATGTCTTCCCTTTTTCTTGGCTTAGACGTTCTCATGGGGTTCCGGGTTTAACATCTGCATTTCAGCTATTTCCTCGTGTTATTCTCTTGGTTTTCACCTTCTAGTCTCAGGATTTTTCTATAATTAAAAGTCAGTAAGGTTCTCATGGTCAGGGATATCACGAATACGAAACATGCGGTCAATAGTATGTTCCACAAAAAATTAGTTGAGAATAACCCGTATCTATCATCCACATACGTTAATCTCTGGTCTTCATTCGTAAAACGAGGATCTGTGAGTCTAATGCTTCTCTGATTTTTGTAAGTTTTAGTGCCCCTTTGTTCTTTTCTATTTTGGACCATATCGAGGTTTTTATTTCCTCGTTTTCTACATTGGGAATAGTGTACGACAGGTTAATTGCTTTGAAATTGATTATTTTGGGACTTATTACCTTTTTGCTCGTGGTAATCAACTGCGTTCGAACAATTGACACCTTAGTTGTAAATCAAAATCCTTTTCTTATGGTTATCGTACCCACATTTTGTAACAGTAATTCTGTTTTGTAACTTGGGTCTAATCTTTCTGTATTATTATAACAAGACATAGTTCCAACAGTTTCTCTTGGAACAGAAAATAGCGAAATGACATTTCTAAGGTGTATGAAGATTTCTCGCTTGTTAATTCCTTTCACGGCTTCTTTTATCTGGACTGGATAAATCATATTATAACGATGTAGACTGAGAAAAGGTACACTTTTTATATTAAAGGAAATTATTCAAATTAGTCATATGCAGTGTTGGATTTTAATTAGAATTTATTTTCGGGAATTTATATATGTTGAACATACGGTATCAGACGATTTTGATTCATGCGAAGCCATGATATACGTTGAACAAAATTTTTCTACAGCATTTTTTATAATTGTATGATTTTTACTTGTGAGCTAAAAGTTTTTTAAATTATTATTCCTTTATGACGCCTATCCATAAAAATCTTTTTTTTTGTATTTTTATGGGTATTTTAATCTGTCCGGTTTCTAAACCGTTTTACCTGACTGTGTCGTTACTTTCTCTTCTGTTTCTTGCGGTTTTTTCTATTTCGGTTCCGTTATCGAATTACTATCAAACTTTTTGTATTGTTTTTTCAAAAACTATTGCCCTTTAAATTTCGTTTCCTTTTTGATAGTGTCTGCTGAATACGGTTTTGAATTTCATGTTCCTTTGACTACCATATGTTCTGATTCACCGACAGACTTTTTGGAACTAGTTTTCAATGATTCCGCATTAGAACTTTTAGAGGTTGCACCTCGCGTTTTTGAGGTATCACCTCCCCTTGCTTCGTAAATTTCTACTCCTCTGGAAGTAGAAGGTTTATTCTCTAAATCCTCGCCTTGAGTTTTCAACTCGGGAGATTTGAAAAATTCTTGAGAGCTTTGAGAGGAATCAAGATTTTTTGCGGGTTTCCTCTACTGTTTGAATGCCATGTCTTCGGGGGGACGGGGGATTCTTTGCACTAGTGTTTCCCTCCGTAAAGTCCATTGATTAGGTTTGACCTTGGACACAGTTATATCATGATATTGTCCTTGCTGGTCATCCTTGGGTTTTATTCTCGGGCAATGTACTTTGACTCGTTTTTATGGGGAAATTTATTAAATCCCTAGCTTCTCGCAGATTTGTTTTAGTTGAATCTTTGGGAGGAGTTTTCATTACAATAATACCGGGGGTTTCTACAGCTCTGTTTAATTCCTCCTGTAAAGACAAGGGCCTTTCTATTGGTGTTGCGGGGGAAACCATATCGTCTGGAAATCTTTTGGGGGGACAAGGGGTCGAAATTCTATCGGGGAAAAATTGGGTTTTTGGAGATATTGTATAATCTCAATCTCCCGCGCTCTCTGATGATGAACTTTTTGAATTTTTTGGTGTTTCTATTCTCTCTGGTAGTAGAGATTTTCCTTTAGGAACAACTAAATTTTTCATTGCTAAAAATTCTTCAAAATTTTTCTCATCGCTCTCATCCTCGAAATAGTCTTGCTTGAAATTAAAGGGTTTTAGCTCTGCCAATCTTTTTCTAGGGGGCTTATTTTCTGCATCTTACGAATCAGTAGAGGAGAGACGCGGTACCCGTCTTTCCGGAAATTTGGTTCTTTTTATTCGGCTAACATGTGTCTTGTAAGTTCTTCCGCTATCGGGGTTCACCATTTTAAAAGTGTAATCGTTATCGTACTTTTTGACTATTCTGTACGGTCCAGAATATTTGTTGGAAAGTTTTTTGCCTTCCGCTTTTGCCTCGTTCTTTAGGTGGACGCAGTCTCCTACTTTGAAATCTATACTCCCCTTTACTTTAGGTTGGTTTCTTAGCTCTTGGTTTCTTTTATATTTTTCCAACTCTTCCTTAGCTATTTTATTAGTTTTCCTCATCCTATTGATGAATTCTTGTTTGTGATCTTCCGAGCTATTATAATACTGCCGAGATTCAATAATCTCATCATACGGGACTCTTAAATCACGACCAAAAAGCAAATAAAATGGATTATCTTTAGTTGTTTCTGAATAAGCAGTATTGATTACGTTAGTTAAATAAGGTAAGAATTGATCCCAATCGTTCCTATTGTCTTTTGTATAAATGCTTAATACGTTCGAAATTATTTTATGCCTATTTTCTATTTTACCATTAGCTTGTGGGTGATACGGAGATGTCACCATTTTGTTTATATTAAGAAAACTCATTAAGTCTTTTGAAACAAAATTGCTTCCGTTGTCACTTAAAACTTTATTTGGAACGCCAAATTGTAAAAATAATTTCTCTAACGCCTTACTGGTTGCGTAAGCACATCCCCAGGACGCCGTCCGATATAAAAACGGAAAATTTTTATCATTATCATTAATCTTAATATTAAATTTTTTAAAAAGTGTATCCTCTATTCCATTCAATAGACTATTATTAACATCTTGAACCTTTTTACATGTATTTGTTGTACTAAGCTCCTTTGTTAAAACATCACAATATAGCTTCTGACAAATTGTTGCAAAATTATTATTCGCTTTATCAATGGGTACAATTATAAATCCCTTCTTTATATTAGCAATCGCTTGTTTTATCTTAGAATTATAAAAAACGACCTCATTATTATGTTTATTTGTCCTCTTATATATCTTATTTCTAACCTTATTAATAATCAAATTTTTCCAATTCTGAAAACTATTTTTATTAATTTTCTCTTTTTTGTACCAATTACCGATAAATATTTCTAGATTATTATTTAACCCACTAAGCAGATTCGAGGGTTTTAGATGATTTGAAAGACGGCATTTAGCCCCCATTTTCATTATATTCTGCAAATCAATTTGTTTTATTATTGCTAAATCACCTGTAATAATATGTTCGTAAGCTGGATTAACAAATGATAACAATTGGTCACACTTACAAATAGGTTTCCAATTACTATCCGTGTAAAAATTCTTAAGTATTAAATTATAATTAAAAATCACTTGTCCTATCGTTTTTGAAAACTTATATGTTATAATCAGATTGTTCCTATAATTTAAATTACTAGGAAGGGCCTGTTTCACGTCAGCCTGGCTGGTATACAATGTAGCCGTTAATTTAATGAATAATCTGTCAATAATATGGGCTTAAAAAATATTCAAGGTTCTTTTAATAAAAAAAGCTCTCATAATTTTGGCCTAAGCCATAACTAAATTACGGTATTTTTTTACAACGTCAGGTTCATGAATTACGAACGATTAAAAGCACTGGTGAAAAAGTAATTTGTAAAACGGTTGGTACGGCATCTCGACGGTTCGATTTATTATTCAAGCTTTGGGTAGGCAGACGCTTTGCGCAAGAAGTTGGCGACAACAAACGATGCTTCTAACTGGCGAGTAGTGAGGGTCCAGATTTGAAGATAAATTCTTATCTGTGCTCACGGACAGAGGGTATTTTTAGCAAATAGAGAGCAGACTCTAAAACAAATAATTTGTACCGAGTATGATTTTAGTAGCATGTATATTGGGGTTCGACCCCTGTTTCTTTTCTTTTCAGATAAATAACCTGTTTTTGTTCCGTAATTACATTTGCGTAGATTTGCCCACAGTATAATTTTCAATGACAATTTAAGGTCTCGTTGCTACAGTGGTTTTGCAATAAGTAAGCTTTGAACTAAATTCTATTTTGGACTTTCTGGTGAGTCATTGAAAGATAAAGCTAAGGAAGTAGAATGGGTTTGAATGGGGATGGAGAGGATTAGCTGGGCCAAGCGAAAGTCCACCCCTATGAACAGTTGCTGTAAAGAATATTTTTTTTAGTTAGTCTGCATCTAGACCCCGTTCAGGGAGGCATATTTTTTTGGTTGTTATATGTGACCGTTTGGAAGAATACAAATAAGGTATTTTATATAAATTGTGTACTAGTTTTTACGGAACCCAGACAGGGTAGGAGCAGAGTTACGAAATACCGTCATTATTATATTGACAGGGGGGTTTGTTACCTCCAAGGAGAGAGTTAGAGATTTTCAGTGGTATCCCAGGGCGGGTACACTTGGCCTTAGAAAGTGGTCATATGACCACTCGTTCACGTTATCTAAAGCTGGGACAGGGTATACTGTAAATAGGGCAGTACCAAACCTGATATTTGCAGAACCGGTGTGGTAGACGTGGGCATCACATTATAATTTGGGGCCGGGGCTTTCCCCTCCAATAAGTGGTGACACCCGTACATTGCCACGCCAATATTGGGGCATTGTATCTTATCACTATAACACTGGTGGCATCGTGGCCTACCGGTATAATATTGGTGACTATCAACACTAACATTGGTGGCCGCAAGAAAAGGTCCTATCAGTAAACCTAATAGTAAAAGAATTCCACGTTTTCGAAGAGGCAAGTTGAGTTAGCCTACATAGTAGCCTATTGTGGTTACATAAAAAAAATCGCACAGAGATATTTTTTTATCCGGGCTGTGCCTAGTTAGATAATAATAAGTAATAAAATTTACGAATCAATATTCCAAACGAATAATTAACTTGTGAGACAAGGGAGGCTGTGCCGCGCACGTAGAATCGGCAAATTAAAACACAACAATTTTTCCCTAAAAGATAAAAGAGACAATGGTAAAAGGATTTTCATGTGGACGGAAGACGTTAAGTAAACCTTGAAATAATGGTGGAAAAGGGAGAATTCAGACAAGATCTATCGCGGTAAAACAACACTCGAATTCAGACATGCAATTGTATGCGACTCCCGCTGGAAATACCCTAAGAAAAATACCATCAGATAGAACCCTATATCACTCAGGGGGTGAGATACACATTTCTGAGACGTGTGGAGGGGAAATATTCAAAACAAAATCAGTAATTGAGCAATCTCCGGTACAAACCATGGAAGAAGAAAAGAGTTTAAGGAAGACTCAGAAAAAAATTATTACCAGATAGAGAAACCCAGACAAAAGAAACAGTGGCGATAATACATGAAGAAAAATCATTACATGAAAGTACGGGTAAAACAAAACCAACTCACCCTTCAGAGGAGGTACAAAAAGTAGGGGAATTGCGGGTAAGAGAAGATACTATAGAACGAGCAGACTCAGAAAACGAATTAAGAGAATATTAAGACAGTGAGAATCATAGTATGCCAAGTAGCAGGAGTAGTAGAAGCTCAATTTCAAGCAGGAGCTCGCGAAAAAGTACTCAAATAGAGATGACACAGTGACTATTAAATTTCATGGAGAAGGGCAGATTATTTAGAGAACGAAAGGAGGAGAAAGATAGATTAGCCAGAGAACGAAAAGAGGAGGAAGATAGAAAAGAAAGAGAGGATAGCTAAAGAGCAGAGAGAAGAGAATATTAGAATAGATAGAGAACGAAAGAAAGAGGCTAATAGGATAGCCAGAGAACGAAAAGAGGAGGAAGATACAAAAGAAAGAGAGAAAGAGAGAATAGCTAGAAGAGAGAATTTGCATATCTATAAAACCTTATAAATTGGGATTAAGCGAAGTTGTGAAGCTGAAAGCAATTTTTTTGTACTTCAGTTAAGCAGAAGAACTATTTTGCAAGGTTTCACTTCTGTAACTCACAGATTTTTAAAGGTCATCTAAAGGTCAGGACACTCTAGAGGGAGAAGGAGTGGAGGTAGGTACTTCAGAATACCTTCCCAGGACATACTTTGGTAAATTTTTTCTGTTCATATTATTGACTAATGAATAAAGTAGACATACCACTTGATACATTTTCTGTGCTTTTCCCAAATATGATAATCATTTTTGTCAGAAATGAATTTTACCCCAACCCCTATATATACCAATTCAGGGTATATATTTGCACATTAGGGGGAGGGGTGGGAGGAAACTTTAGTTACCTCTCATTTACATCAGAAATCAAATTACCCCCACCCCCTTAGTGTGCAAATATATAACCTGAATTAATATATATATAGGGGTATAGGGGTGGGGGTAAAATTTGTTTCTGACAAAAACAATTATTATATTTGGAAAGAGCATAAAAAAGACAGTAAAATTCTACTTTAGCTACTTTTGGCTATCTTGGAATGGGGTTAAGTTAGGAAAATGAAACTTTCAGGGATGGGTCTACAGGCCAAAGTATGTCCTGGGAAGGTATTTTGAATTACCTACATCCACTCCTTCTCCCTCTAGAGAGTCCTGAAATTAGCCTACATGACAGGTATACCCATTGAAATTTTGACAAAACAACATTTTACCTTAATTTTCAGTTATCAGTTTCTTTGTCTCTGGCTTTAGCTCTGAAAATGCAATTTCAGTTATCTGAGCAGAATTTTAAGCCATATCAAAGTTTTATTTCCAAAATTTAGGAAATGTATTTGTATATCTTTAAAACCTTACAAATTGGAATTGAGCAAAGTTGTGAAGCTGAAAACAATTTTGTTGTACTTCATTTAAGCAGTAGATTTATTTTGCAAGGTTTTATTTCAATAACTCATAGATTTTTAAAGGTCAGGACCCTCTAGAGAGGAGAGTGGTGGTAGATAATTCTCAGTACCTTCCCATGGCATATTTTAGCCTGTAGACTCCTTAAAATTACCTTAAATCGCAGCTTGGAGCGAAATTAAGGATTTTTATCCTTGTAATGCTCTGTTATGACTTCAATGGGTTTGAGGTTGAGGACCAAATTTTGGTTGAGGACTCAGCAACTTCCCAGTCGTACAGGAACTCTTGCTGTAGCCATTCTTTGTCCAAATTTTTCTTGAATGCACTGTTGAATCAGCAGCCACTGCATTTTCAGAGAGTAGGTTCCACAAGTTTATTACTTGTTGGCTGAAAAAATGGCTTCTTTCTCGAACTAAGGAGCATTGCTTGAAGATTTTTTTGGAATGACCTCTAGTGACAAAATGTTCTGGGGGAGGGGTAAGGAGACGAAAGAGAACATTTTTGGAAATAATTTTGTGGGTCATTATCATGTCACCATGTTTCCTCCTGTATGCAAGAGTAAGAAGTTTCGAATGACATAAACGCTCTTTGTATGGCATTTGTTTGAGACCTCCGACCAATTTGGTTGCTCTTTGATGAACTCTTTCTACAATTTCTTTGTCCTTCTTGAAATAGGGTGATGCCAGCGACATTCCAACCTCTAGGCACGGGCGAACTAGTCCCTTGTAGAGCTTCATAAACATGCTTGGGCGTCAGCTAGAGATAGTTCTTTTGATTATTCCGAGAGATTGGAGGGCAGACAATGATACAGATTTAGCATGGGTGCTGAAATTTAGTTGATGATCAACAATGACTCCAAGATCTCTTTCTTCAGAGACTGCAGAAAGGGGGATACCTTGGAGATGGTATTGCTGATATGTATTGAACGAGAGGAGCCATGTATCAGCCCAAGTCCCAAGAATATTAAAGTCATTTTGAATAGATTACCAGTCAGAAGTTGTGGCTGCTTTACCAACAAGTTTTGAATAATCAGCATAAAGAGTGAGGAGGTTTGAGAGGAGAGTGGGTGCATCATTTATATATAAGTTGAAGAGACTTGGCCCAAGAATGGTCCCCTGGGGAATGCTGCTTAAAACAGTTGTAGACAAGGAGCAATGAGAGACACCTTGAGAGTCGTAAACTCTTACAACTTGTGTTCGTTCTGAAAGGAAACTCTGTATCCACTAGACAATAACGTCGTCAACAGCTGCTGCTTTTAGTTTGGTAATGAGGAATTCATGGCAAACCCTGTCAAATGCTTTTGAAAGGTCCATGCTTTAGAATCTTCTTTTGATCATTCCGAGAGATTGGAGGGCAGACAATGATACAGAGTTAGCATCAACTTTAGTTGATGATCAACAATGGATCCAAGATCTCTTTCTTCAGAGACAGCAGAAAGGGGGTTACCTTGGAGATGGTATTGCTGATGTGTGTTATGATTACCAAAGTTGATTACGCGGCATTTGTCAATATTGAACGAGAGGAGCGATGTATCAGCTCAAATCCCAAGAATATTAAGGTCATTTTGAATAGATTGCCAGTCAGAAGTCGTGGTTGCTTTACCAACAAGCTTTGAATAATCAGTATAAAGAGCGAGGAGGTTTGATAGGAGATTGGGTGCATCATTTATATATAATTTGAAGAGAGTTGGCCCAAGAACGGTCCCCTGGGGAATGCTGCTTAAAACAGTTGTAGACAAGGAGCAATGAGGGACACCTTGACAGTCGTGAACTCTTAAAACTTATGTTCGTTCTGAAAGGAAACTCTGTATCCACTGGACAATAATGTCATCAACAGCTGCTGCTTTTAGTTTGGTAATGAGGAATTCATGGCAAACCCTGTCAAAGGATTTTGAAAGGTCCAGGACCACCATATCAAAAGGTACGTCATTGTCCAATAATGACGTAACATACTCGTATGTGTGTATAAGATTAGTGTCAACAGATCTTAAAGATCTGAAGCCATGTTGATTGGAAGTGAGGATGTTGTTAGTTTCCAAATGCTGAATTAGAGCTCTATTAACAAATCTCTCAAGCACCTTTGCAACTGCAGAAGTGATGCTAATAGGACAGTAATTTTCTGCATTATCCTTGGGGCCTTTTTTGTGGATCGGTGTTATGTAGGACTTTTTCCAATCTGACGGTAGTTCCCCATTTTGTAGGGACAGCTGGAAGAGTTCACACAAGGGAGAACTGAGAACAATTCGGCATTCCTTAAGAACCCTCGGGTGTGTTCCATCTGATCTTTTGGATTTATTAAAATCAAGTTTTTCAAGCTATTTAAGACCATATCTTCGGTAATTGATAGTTTTGGCATTGGATGACATATTAAGTTTGACAGTGCTACAGGAATAGTTGAACAAGGTTGGATGTTGAAGGCAGAGGCAAACTGGGTATTTAATACATTGACCTTATCTATTGGCAATGAGTGGGTTATGCCATTATGTCTGAGGTCAGGAATGATGTGACCGTTCGGATTTTTGGCAGAAACATGTCTCCAGAAAGATTTGGGGTTTGTCTTGATTTCTGTGGCAAGCTTTTCCTCATACTGACTTCAATTCCTTAACTGCATTAGAGGCAAGATGCTGAGGCAAGATGCCAAGAGGTGAGGAATGGAAGCGTTCTTGGCTGTTTTTGGTAGATGATACGGGAGTGCTTTTTTTCAATTGATAAGAGGGCTTCTTTAAAATTTCTCCATGATATATTAATATCAGAAATAATTAGTTTTGACCAATTTATTGATGC
This sequence comes from Artemia sp. Qi Xiang Cuo, assembly GCF_049724085.1. Taxonomy (NCBI): domain Eukaryota; kingdom Metazoa; phylum Arthropoda; class Branchiopoda; order Anostraca; family Artemiidae; genus Artemia; species Artemia sp. Qi Xiang Cuo. The sequence goes on from NC_142808.1 coordinate 32,449,154, forward strand.
TAGTTCCTTCTATATTGCTTGGTAGTCAATAACAGTTTGAGGACAAAGATTTGTTTGCAGACGTATGTTCAAGGATAACACAGAGAGGATAACTGAGTGGTAGCTGTTGCTGACTGGAGGAAGAAATTCATTTCTGATAAGGGAATCTGGATTGCTGTTACTGACTGGTTGCTGTTGCTGTACTGGCTGCTGTTGCTGAGTGGTTGCTGTTGCTGACTGGAAGAAGAAATTCATTTCTGATACGGGAATCGTGATTGCTCAAAATTACAAGGAGCCTTGCCTTCCGTCTTTGCTCTATAGCCTCCAGTGAATAATTTGTTAGCCAAGATTTCTTCGAAAACCCTCTCTTGCCAAGCACCAATTGTGTTGCTTCGCTTGTCTGCGATTCAAAATACTTCCAGGCGTCTTCACTGCTGCTAAGTGTGTCAAGGAGCTCGAAGCGATTTGACACCTCAATACTGATTATCAAGCGAGTTAATGTTTTACTTCAGGGGAGTATTTGGCTCCTGAAGTTTCCCAATATCTGCAGTAACTAGCATTGTTTCTGATCGTTGTACTTGAAAGCGGAGATGGACTTCTGCACACACAAGCCTGTGGTCTGCGTTCCCAAGCTCAGCTAATCTGAGTTCTGTAGTTCTTCAGCGATGATCTCCAGCGTTTAGATATAATGACCTATTCGATCATCTTCTTTGTGCAACTGTTATTACTATACCATATGTACTGGTGGATTGTTTTCCGTTGAAAATAAGTGTTTGCGATGACTAGGTCATGGGATTGGCATAGTTCAAGTAGGTGAAGGCCATTGTCGTTAAGTGGGTCGGGAGAAACATGGCCAATTGTGCTTCGCCAAACGCCCGTATTATCACGTGCTGTTGCGTTGAACTCACTAAGAAGTACAGTTATATCGTGGAGAGAAACTGTCGTGAGACATCTGGTCAGAGCAGAGTAGAACTCTTCCTTGATTGTGTTGTCAGAATCGTTGGTTGGGGCATAGCATAAGATAAAAGTCATTTTACCATGTTTGTGTCCAAAGCGGGCCTTCATTAGTCTGTCTGATACGGCTTCATGCAAGAGTAATGCCTTTCTTACGAGACTATTCAGCGCAAGACCAACTCATTCCTTCTCGTGCTACCTCCAGACCAATTAAACATCAAGCTTTTCACTAATATTCCTAGCTGCAGTCCTAACTTTCTTCCCTAAGACACAGTCAGCAAATTCACAAATTGTTTTTCTAAAATTATTCCAACCATCTGTCATATGGTCAAATTTTAAACTCTCGAGTTTAGTATTCAACTGTTCCTGGAAAGTTTCTCTCAAATTTTCATCCTGGAGTAATTTCCTGGGAAGTAGTTACCGTTCCGAAATTTTAGCTTTAAATTAACCCTAGACACTACTAGATGGTGATCTTTTCTTTTAACATCAATAACAGCATCCTATATACCCTTGTGTCCTGTATTGGTCCTGCCAGTCATCGGTTTTTTATAACATAATCAATAAGATTTGTTGTCTTACCATCACATGAATACCATGTTAACTTATGGGTTATTTTATGACCAAACACCGTATTGGTTATAACTAGATTTTTTATACCTACGAAATTGCAAAAGTCTGTAGCCATTTCTGTTTTATTTTCCTACACCAAATTTACCTAAGCTAGGATACTATCTATTTGTATTTCCACTGACCTGGGTGTTGAAATATCTAATTTAGAATATCATATTTCTACCTGGGACCCTATCTATTTTCTCCTTTAACTGCAAGTAAAACTTATCCAAGTCACTAGTATCTCCGTCAGTCGGCTCTACAGGGACATATGCTACTATAACTGATACTATTAACTATTTAGTCATAAAATGAGCAATTAATATTCTATTATTAATGCCTTCCCAGCATAAACAAGACTTAGCAGCTTTCTGATTCATCATGAGCCCTACTCCCTGTCTATGTACCCCATTTGCACTTTACTGAAAAAAAATAAGATGCTGCACTTTTTTTACTTTAATAAATAAGAAAGTATTAATTCATTAAGGAATTAATATCTGTATATGCATTCCATGTTAATTTTCTTTTTTAAAGTAAAATGCAAATTATGTTCTGGTCTTGAGAAGGTATTGGGATTGTCAACCCTACTCATGTTAATTTCTGTTTATCTTAGGTTTTACATATTTATTGATGGTGATTTGTAGTAGTTTTAAGCTGGGAAGATTTTTTGACTCTGCTCATTTTAGTTTTAATGAAGCTCTTTACTTTTCTTAGAAACAATTATTTTGTGATTTTGGCAAGGACATTGGAAGAGGGAATCAAAGCTATTTCATAAGTATTAGTACAAGTTGAAAACTGGGCGACTGATATTGATCTTAAATTTTCAACACATAAAACAAAAGCCATGTTAATAACTCGGAAGAAAATGGAAGTTACCCCAATAATTAGATTTTATGGCCAGCAGATTTAGTTTGTGAGTGAAAAAAAGTTCCTGGGTGTGAATATAGAGAAAAATTGGAATTGGAAACCACATATTTAAATGACCTAGGCTGCTTGCTTTAAAAGGCTGAATCTTATGAAGATGCTTACAACTGTTAGCTGGGGGCAAAAACCCAGTTTTATGATGGAGTTTTCTATAAAATATATTAGGTCTAACATAGAATATGATTCCGTGATTTATTCCTCAGGCAGTGACACAACCCTAGCAAAGTTGGATTCCGTACAGAATGCAGCTATACGCATTGCCTTTTCAGCCAGAAAGACTACCCCTATTGTGTTTTTAATCTCAGAGTCAGGACTTGAAAGCCTGGAAACCATGAGAAAGGTAAATGTCCTGAAATATATCAAAAAATTATGGACAACAGATAATACAAACCCAGTTAGATCAAGAATAATTAAACCAGGAAAAATTGTTACATCAAATAAGTTTAAAAGAGAAACCAGGAAAATATCTTTGAAATGTCTTCTCGTATCAGTGAACAGTTTGGAGTGGGATACCACCAGATGGCTAATTTGACAGTGTATATATTTATACAAATCTTTAAATTAGCCAACCGGCCAACCAGTATTTTAAGCAGAATAATCCTAGTTAACACACTTTGCAGGGGGAGAGCCTTTATTTTCACTTCTTTCCTTGTTTTTCAAGAAATTCGTGAATTTCTTAGGACCTATATATTCATAGAATATATACCCCGCCCCCTAATGTGCAAATATATACCTAGAATTTCATCCTCAATCTCAATTTAACATCTATTTGCCCCACAAATGAACTTTACTCCCATATTAGTCATGTGGTGGATGTCCGTTCGCAGTGACACTAAAAATGACAGATATGTTAAAAGTTCCAGAAATTGCATTACCTGCTCCTTGGGAGACAATTAAGCTACAGTGCAATCATGATTCCAGGATAAAATTTAAATTAATGATGGCAGAGAAATACAGGGGATTCCTTGATATATATACAGACGGATCTAAGAAAAGTAACCCAATTTCTGCAGCAGGGGCAGCCTTTGTCATTCCATTGATATAAGTGTCAAAGTCATTTAAACTGCATTCAGAGGCAACAATCTTCCAGGCTGAAGTAATAGCCATAAAGGAAGCAATTGTATTTGCTAAAGAAAATCTTAGCAACCAAAGAAACATTGTATTGTTGTCAGATTCAAAAAGTGCAATGGAGGCACTCGCCAATTTTGATCATAATGGGAAAATTTCAAGAGAAGTTGTATTGTGCTACATGGAAATAGTATCATTTATGTCAACAGCAAACATATGTCTTCAGTGGATTCTAGCCCATGTTCAGATTGAGGGGAATGAGAGTGCCGACACAGCTGCTAAAATGGCATGCGAAACAATAAATGTATTAT